>NW_027512699.1:300000-600000 GCF_048772815.1 Callospermophilus lateralis
TGAGCTACTTCCCAACCCATTTAATTTTATTTTGAGACACAGTCTCACTAACTTGATTAGGAGACTGGCCTTGAACTTGTCATCCTCCTGCCTTAGCCTCTTGAGTTGCTGGATTACAGGTGTGTGCTACTGGATCCTTCCAGTGTTGGGGGTTTTTGTATTAATGATGAAAGGTTGTTAATTTTGTTAAGACCTTTTTGTGACTTAAGATGATCACGTGGGCCAGGTGCAGTGGCATACACCTGTAATTCCAGACTCAGGAAGTGGAGGCAGGAGTACTCCAAGTTTAAAACCAACTTTCATTTACAAAGGTGTTAATTCTTTTTTTTATTAGAAATCATTTTAATTCCCACTTACTCCACAGGTTGTGCACCTGTTTTGTACTCTCGTTCAACAAAACTTGAAAGTTTTTTTTCTCCCACCAGAATGTTCTTTTTGTCTGTTTTTTAAATAGCTTTATGGAGACATTAGGACACCATACAATTCACTGACTTGTACAATTTAATATTTTAAATATTTTCACAGAGTCTTAAAATTTAGGATAGTTTCATCTTCTACAAAAAGAAAACCTGTACCTATTTGCAGTCTTTCCTCATTGCTTCTCCACTGACTCGTAGCCCATGGAAGCTACTAATCTACTATTTTATATAATGGAAATTTCATATAAATGGAATCTTATAATGTAATGGTCATTTGTGAATGATTTCTTTTACTTTGTAAAATATTTTCAAGGTTCATTTATGTTGTAGTAAAAGTATTTATGTTTTTTTCTTTTTATTGGCAAATATTCTTTTATATGGACATACCACATTTTATATATCCATTCATCAGTTTGTTAGACATTTGGGTTGATTTTACTTTTTGGTTATTGTGAATAATGCTTCTATAAATATTCATGCACAAGTGTTTGTATGTGGATGATTGTTTTGATTTTTCTTGGGTATATTCCTAGAGTAGAATTTTAGTTCATGTGATAATTGTATTTAACTTCTCAAGAAACTATCAGACTATTTTCAAAAGTGACTCTACCATTTTATATTTCCATCAGTAATATTTGAGAGTTCCAGCTTCTCTACACCTGTGCCCTGTTGTCTCTTTGATTTTAGTCATCCTGGTGGTTTTTTTAGTGATATCTTATCATGGTTTTAAAATGATTTTTGTTTTCCTAATGTCTAATGATGTAGAGTGAACTTTTAAAACCTTAAGTCCTCATTCACTCCTCTGCTGAAAACACTGTAATCAGGGTTCCTGTGTGATGTGCTCACCCATTCCCATTTGACCTTTTCTTTTCTTAATCTCATTTCCTATTACTTGCTCACCTGTATTTTCTTTTCCAGTCTTACTAGCCTTGCTCTTATTAGAATAAGCCAGGCATATTCTGCCTCAATCTTTACCTTATTTATTCTACTTGGAAAGATCTTTCTTCAGTTATCATTATGTCTGCCTTTCTGTATGACCGCTTTTCTGTGACCTCTATGAGGTCTATCTTGATTATTTAAAATTACAACTGCATTTCTTGCTTTCTTATTCCTACTTTGTACTGGCACTCTTGATCTCCATATCCTTCTCACTCTTTTCCAGTAACACTTGTCAATATAATTATGTTTCTTGTTTCTTGTGTGACTCTCCATATTAAATGTACATTTCTGAGGGAAGGGGTAAAATAGTGCCTGAAACACTGCCTGGCATATACTGCTAAATTTGTTGAGTAAAAAGCAGTTTCTCCACAAATAACTTTACTTGACTATTTTAGGTGCTTTTACTAATATAGTAACCAGTGCATCAATCTAATGGAGCCCAAACCCAAAATACCAAATAGTACATACATGCTACTTGGTGTGTGTGTGTGTGTGTGTGTGTGTGTGTGTGTGTGTGTGTGTGTATGTGTGTAAAAAGAAAATATAATTATTGACAAATTTTAATTTAGGGACTAAAGTTACATATATCTGTAAATCATTAGTAATGATTTACATTACAGAGAGGCATTATATACCTCTCTTTTGTTCAGATTTTGTTTTATAAAATGAAGAAATTAAATGAGTGGCTTCCAGATACTTGTTTGAATCCTTTTGAACTACCTAGGGCATGTGTTGAAAATACAGATTCCATCAGTCACTGTGGAGTACAGCTGAAATTCCAAGCAGCTCAAGGCTGAGACAGGAGGATTGCAAGTTCAAGACCAACCTTGGCAACTTAGTGAAACCTGTCTCTAAATAAAAAGGACTGGGGACTTAGATTAAGCACCCTGGGTTAAATCCCCAATACTTCCTCAAGAAAAACCCAAATAATAAATGAATATCTATCTATCTATCTATCACGCGTGCGCTCGCTTGCACTCTCTCTCTCTCTCTCCCTCCCTCCCCACACACACAAACACACACACACACATATATACACATACATACATACATATGTACCGTATGTATATTTATTTTTGGTACCCTACCCCTGGGGTTTTAACCGCTGGCTTAGCCATTTTTATGTTTTATTTTGAGACAAGGTCTCACTAAGTTGCTTAGGGCCTTGCTGAATGGCTGAGGCTGGCTTTGAACTCATGATCTCCTACCTCAGCCTCCCAAGCTGCTGGGATTATGGGCATGGTGGCTTAGAATATTTATTTTTAATAGGTGCCCCAGGTAATTCTTTCTTATGACTGGGTTTAAGAACAACTGTAGATAACTATAGGTAATGGATAATCTTTAAGTTTTTGTTTTGTTTTGGTGGTGCTGGGAATGAAACCTATTACCTGCCTTGCTAGGCAGTGCTTTTATCACTGTGCTATTCCCCAGCCCTCTGCAAGTTTCTTTAAGCTCCTCCATGCTACTTTTGATATTCTACAATGAAGTCTTGATCTGTTTTTTTTTTTTTTAGTTGCAGATGGACAGAATGCCTTTATTTGTTTATTTTTTTATGTGGTGCTGAGGATTGAACCCTGTGCCTCATGCATGGAAGGCAAGCGCTCTACCACTGAGCTGTAGCCCCAGTCCTGTTTTTTTTTTTTTTTAATTGGGAATATGAAGTTATTGTACCAAACAACCAATGTGTTACTTCTAGAAATAATTGACTTTGAAGTTCACTTTAAAGTTGGTATGGCTGAAGTACTTTAAATGGGGGTAAGAGAAATAGACATTTGCTTCCATGAAAAAAGAACTCCCAAGTTCTTTCACCAGGATTAGTGATCTGAAGATAAAATATTTTTTATTAAAATTTGTTTATATTTGATGATAGTTCTTAAATTTGTGTTGTAAATATTGGAATAAATATACTCAATATTGATAAGATCTTAAGAAACTAGTCTGTTGCACTCACTTTGCTGAGAATAAAGATAAGGTTGAGACCAGTTAAGAAGCCAATATTACCAAAACCTAGTTTCTGACTTACTCTTCCTATACTAATTAAGTTTCATAATTAATAATATCTTAGCTGCCTCTTCCTCTTTTGGATTGCTAATCTAATAATGGCACTGTTATACTTACCTAGAATTTAAGAACTAGTATTAAAAAGATTTTGTCATGTGAGATCTTTACTGGGTAAAGTACGATAACATAGACAATTATGGTATCTAAGGAAAGGAATTTTAGGTTGTTTTTATATGTAATCAGAAAAACAAAACTTACAGGAAAAATAGAATAAAGGCAGGGTTGGACTTTACATTGGGTAATAATTTCTGCTTTGACAGGTTATTTGGAGGCTTGGAAGTGAAATTCTCTTTTATCATCCCAAAAGCAATGTGGAGACTTTCAGTACCTTTGCTGACCGGATGAAAAATATTGGTGTCCTGAATTATGTGAAGGTAAGAATATAGACTTTGTGAACTTATATTTACAGTGTTCATATTGTTTTCTGAATTGTTTGTATCAGTGTAAAGTAAACAATAGTGAAGAAAGGGTAAGATACTGGGATAAATAAGAAAGAAAGCAGTGTTGTGCCAGCCATTCCTTAGTTTCTGATCATCTTCCATGTTGTATGATGGGAAATACCTCCTCTTTGTTTATCTGGTTGCCAAAACCAGTCCATCAGATGTTGAAGTTGTGCTTCTACTCTTTGCCCAAGTTATTTGTGCTGAGTTAGTATTTTTGGAAAAAGCGGAACAGGTGGGGAATTTGAATGTGTAAAAACATTTTAATTCCTATTTGCATGGAACCTTCTCTCCAAGTTAATATGTTTTATTAAAAGTATTACCAAAAGGGCTGAGACAGTTCCAAGATTATCTCTCTCTCTTTTTTTAACAGAGCACTTTTCAATAAAATTTTATAATTTGTTTTTAATTATTTTTCAAGGCCAAAAGGTTTTACTGGAATACAGCCACACACATTCATTTCCATATTGTCAATAGCTGTTTTTTAATGAAAATGAGTAATTATGAAGAAGTCATGTGCCATGCAAAGCCTAAAATATTTACTTTGCACCTAGTTTTAAATTTTGTTTTGTTTTTACTTTTCCTGTTTTCTGGAATTTTAAATTGTGATTGTTTATAATGGAACATGCTATCTTAACCATTTTAAGTATACAGTTCTGTGGTATTAACTATATTCACCATGTTGTAAACTATCACCACTATTTCTAAAACATTTCCATTACTCCAAACAGAATCTGTGTATTTATTAAGCAATAGTTCTCCATTTTCTCCTCCTCCCCATGCTACTGATAGTCTCTAATATCTTTTCTGTTTTTATGAATATGCCCATTTTAGATGTTTTAGATAAGTGGAAGCATGCACTTTCCTTTACATTGGAATTGACATCATTCTCCAACACTCCCTGTTAAGATGTTTTCTTTTGAGCTGATTTAATATATTTAAAATAGTTATATTATTGGTTGTCTACTGTAGCCCAAACTAGGAATTAGTAGTATGCAAAAGTTAAGTCTCATTTTAATATATTTAAAATAGTTATATTATTGGTTGTCTACTGTAGCCCAAACTAGGAATTAGTAGTATGCAAATGTTAAATCTCATTTAATTTTTTAATTAAAATTAAATCTCATTTAATCCTAACAACACCCTTCTGAAGGATTAAGAATTGTCTCATAAAACAGGTGAGACAAAAGGATGAATAAGTTATTCAGATTTATTTAGCATTTAACTGGCATATGAGCCAGGACACTGTCTTCAAAACCCCCGTTTTTTGTTTTTTTGTTTTTTTCACTATTGTACTGTCTTCTCTTTGTAAGTTTACATAATTTAGCTTTCATTTACATAGTGTCATTTCATGTGTCTTTCTTCTTTGTTAGGTTGAAATTGTTGATGACAGGGACAGTGTCATATGTTTCGTGTCCAATCAAGGACTTAGTCCATCATATATTTACTGTGTTTTTTGAGTAATGGTTATCTTAATGACTTCAGTGACAGTGGGCTTTTTCTTATTACTGGTGCAGATCTCCTTACAACATGCATTATACCTTATGCATCATGGAATGCTTGAGGATGCAAACAGAAATCGAAGTCAGGCAGAGACATGGAGATATGGTGAAAAATCGTCTTCTCAGGAAATATTAATCAACGTTGTTCAGGCCTACAAAGGGCTTTTGCAGTATTATACGTGGTCCAAAAAGAAAGCTGAATTGTCAAAGCTTGGTGAGTGAATATGAATAAATTATTTTCTTATAGTGAAGAGACTGAAAAGCAGAAGGGATCTTAAGGAGTAATCTAGTAATCCATCTACTGACTTCATTCAGATAAATTCTTGATCATCCTTTATGATATTTCTGATATATCATAAAACTTCTTGGTCATAAATTAGATGATTCATTGCTAAATTTAATGATTTTTAAAATTTTGGTCAGAGGTAAACAGCTGGACCTCATTGGTGAAAACACATTTTATTCAGTAAGTTAAGAGCTAAGCTCCATTGCAGTTGGTATAGAGGCGATTCAGTATCTTAAATAGAAAAGGGGGGGATGACAGTGCCTTGAGTAAGAAAAGTAAAAAATTCTAAAGAAGGGGGAAATAGTCCATGTGAAACCCATCTGGATTTACTAACTGGGTTTATGCAAGTGAGGCACCTACTCTCCCACAGAGGTTAAGTGTCAGGAGCCCTATCTTTAGTAGGAGTGTTGGCTAGAACAAGCTAAATTCTTTGGGCAGCCTTGAGTATACCCTTTAAGGAGCACTAAGGTCATCCTAGGGATATAGCCTCACATTAGAAATTATCTTAGTGTTTCTTGGGGCTGGGTTTGTGGCTCAGTGGCAGAGCACTTGCCTCGCACATGTGAGACAGTGGGTTCAATCCTCAGTCCACATAAAAATAAATAAAATGAAATAAAGATATTGTATCCATGTCTAACTAAAAAATATTTAAAAAAAGAAAAGAAAAGAAATTATCTTAGTGTTTCTTAAAGTCTTTATAGATAGACCAGGATTGGGGCATAGTCCAAAGAGGGACTAGGCTTAGAGGAGCTGGTTGGAGTTTGATCTAGGAGAGAGTCTTTGAATTTATGAGAAAGGTTATAAATTTTCTTTAGCAGCCATTATTGCATGTAATAAACTCTTCTTGTGTGTTTAGAATAGAGTTTAGTTTGTTCCATATTATTGTTCCCCAGAATAACGTTTAAAGAATAGGGCAAGATAAAAAGTAATTTCTGTACAAAGGTTGTAATGCAATTTTTTTAATTTACTGGCCATACCAAAAATTGAGCACTCAGTTCTCAAGCTGAGTTCCCCTTCTCTTAACCTTCTTTGGTGATATCATCCTCTCCTACTCCCAGATATACATTCTTTGAAGCTACATGATTCTCTGCACTTTTCTTTCCCTTGTGTAATTTTCCTCCCTAGCTTCTCTAGAATTAAGTCTTTTCTATTTTCACATCCTTCATCCCAATTTTAGCCCTGGTATTTATCACCTTTTAGGTGATAAACACTATTTCCTTATTATCCTTATGTAGTAAGTAATATTTCCTTTGTCCCTAGGCATGTAGATTTCACCAATCTCAGTTCCCATCCTTCTTCTTGTGTTACCTCTTCTTGTCTCCCAATATTCTTCTGGAAGGCCCTAGTGTTAATCTTGTGACATTTTTGCAGTTTCTTCATCTATTATACCCTCTGTTCGTTAAGACTCTTCGAAACCTTCCCTGGCACCTGATTCATAATGCTTTAAACCTTCTATATCAGCTGCCTGTTCAGCCTATGTCATTTGGCTTTTCATCTCTTGCTTTTTAATTGTTCTGAGTTTTTTCAGGTATATTTTATGCTGTATCTTATTTAGATTAAGCCATCTTTTGATGTCACATGTTTGTCTTCTATTTCTTTTAAGTTTGCTATCATTTCTGATATAATTTTCTTTTTTCCTCTATTTTAACCTTGCTATCATTTCTGGTATAAATTTTCCTTTTAAAAAGGCTTGTTGATATTAATTGATTAGGTGAGTTTTACAATCACTATTTACTTTTTTTTGTTACACATGGTTAGAAAAAACTTGAGCAAATATTTGACTAAAGCAATTGGAATATGACATTTTGACTGTCACACTCATGACTAGATTCAGTACTTTTATGCAGCTGACATTTTGTTCTCTGGCTACAAGAGATGAAGATGAGATACTGTATGGAGCAATATGGAGTCCATTTTTGTTCACTTAGAAAATAATATCAACACCTGTTTTTATTGTGGTATTATGTTGTGCTTCTACTAGTTGTTACTGTTTAAACCTTAAGGTTATGAAATATAATGTAGACAAGAAAAACATGAAATAAATGAGTGCTGTAATGCATAAGTTTAAAGTTGCATTCCTCTAACTGCTATCCAGATTAAGGATCACAGCATTGCTGTCACCTTAATGTAAAAGTTTTCTATGTGTGCTTTCCTGATCATACTTCATCCCATTCTGTATCATGAAAATCATTGTAAGGTTTTTTAGGGTTTTCATCCTCTTGCTTTTTTTTAAATGGTAAACAAAATTAGTTTTGCTTATGTATGAATTTCTTGCCTATATATAAATTTTTTATTATGTTTATTTTTTGGGCCTTGCATATTTTATTCAACATTGGTTTTTAAGACAATTGTATTGTTGAATGTAACTCTAGTTTATTTTTACTGCTATAAAACATATATGTTATCACACTAATTATTCCTTCTGTTATTGATGGCCTTTAGTGTATTATAGTTTAATGCTGCTTTGAAATTAACCCCTCATAAGCATGCATTGCTAGGAGTAGAATTGTCATAGAGTATATGCATCTTTGTCACTGTATGAAATACCTTAGGAAGCTAACTTTACAAAGAGAAAAGGTTTATTTAGTTCATAGTTTTGGAGATTCAGTGTCCAAGATTGGGTGGCTCTACAGTAGGTAGGAGCAAGTGGTCACATCTTGAATATGAGTGCCAAGGAAAAGGAGGGTGGAGCCAGGCTGTTTCTGTTCTAACAATCCTCTTGTCAGAACACAGGAGGTTACATGAGAATTAGCCTGAGGACCTGAGGACCTCCCCCAAAGCTCCATCCCCCACTGTTTTCATCTCCCATAGTGCCACACTGAGGACCAAGCCAGTAATCATAGTGTGTCTTTGGGCAACAAAAACCATGGCAATATATAATATGCTAAACTCTTTCCAAAGTAGTACCAATTTATATTCCACTGGTAATCTGATTAGGGTTTTCTTTTGTCAGTATGTTCCTTAACATCTGTTAATTTCAGAATTTTTTTTATATCTGCTAGTTTATTGGGTATAGTGGTCTCATATTTTTTTTAAGAAAATAATAGCTTTATTGAAAATTGAGAATATAGTTTATATGCCACATAAATATATCCACTTAAAGCATATAGTTTTTAATATATTCATAGAGTTGCCCAGTAATCATCACCACCATTAAATTTGGAACATTTTCATCACCCCAGAAAAAAACCCTGAACTCTCCATTTCTTCATAAGCTTCTAGGCAACCACTAATCTACTTTCTGTCTTTAGAGATTTATGTATTCTGGGAATCTCATGCAAGTGCAACCATCTATACAATATGTGCTCATTTAGCATAATGATTTTAAGGTTGCAAGTAACTGTATTTCATTCCTTTTTGTTGTTGAATAACATGCCATTGTATAGAGATACCACATTTAACCATTCCATGTTTATCAATTGATCGACATTTGGGTGGTTTCTACTTTTTGAATAATATTGCTGTGAATATTTATGTTCAGTTTTATTTTTCTTGAATATGTTCCTAAGAGTGAGATTTCTGGATTATATAACTATGTTTAACCTTTGGAAGGAGCACTAGATTGTTTTCCAAAATAGCTGCACTATTTTAAATTACCACTATTATCAATGGAAGGATACTAAAGTCCATGGTATCTGTGGTTTTGATTTGAATTTCTATAGGGACTAATTATGTTGAGCTCTTTTCATGTGCCTGTGAGCCATTTGTATGCCTTTGGAGAAATTTATATTTATATCTTTTGCATATACTTTGATTAAACCATTAATTTTTAGTTATTGGGTCATGAGTTCTTCATATATTCTAGACAGAAGTCTCTTAATAGATAGACTTAATTGAAATCTCTTAATAGGAGATATTTTCTCTGATTCTGTAGGTTGCCTTTTTACTTTCTTGCTGATGTCCTTTGAAATACATTTTTTTTTATGAAGTCCAATTATGTGTTTTTGCTTTTGTTGCTTGTGGTTTTGTTGGCATATCCAAGAAACCATTGCCCACTTCAAGGACACAGAGATTTTCACTTACAAGAGTTTTATAATTTTAACTCTAGCATTTAGGTCTTTAATCTATTTTGAGTTAATTCTTGTGTGTGATATGACTTAGGAAACAATCTAACTAAATTATTATGCATGTGAATGTCCAGTTGTGCCAACATAGTTGTTGAAAACAAGTATTTTCTTACTGAATTGTCTCGGTACCCTTCTTGAAAATCAGATACCATAAACCATGAAGGTGTTGTTCCTGTACACTCAGTTTTCTGTCATTGATCTATGTATTTTCGTCCTTACACCTACATCATACTGTCTTGCTTACTGTAGCTTTGTAATGAATTTGTAAAGTCATGGTATGAATCTTCCAACTTTGTTCTTTTTAAAAATTTTTTATTCTATTCTCAGTCCCTGGGATTTTCATATAAATTATAGTTAGCTTGTCCATTTATACAAAAAGATTAACTGCGCTTTTGATAGAAATTATAGGACTCTGTAGACTAGTTTAACAATAGTAGTCTTCCAACCTATGTATCTGAGGTGTCTTTATATTTATTTGGGTCTTTTGAAATTTGTTTCAACAATATTACTTTTCAGATGGAACTTTTCATCTCTTTTTTAAAACTTACACCTTTTATTTTTAGTTTTTGATGCTTTTACAAATGGCATTGTTTTCCTAATTTTATTGTTTGCTTCTTCATTGTAAATTCATTTATTGTATTTATCTTGTACCTGGCAACATTGATTAATTCATTTATTAATTCTAATAAATTTTTAATGGAATTTTAGAATTTTCTAGACAGAAAATATAGTTTTCCTTTTCAATCTAGATGTCTTTTCTATAATTTGCTGTAAGCCCTAGCTAAAACCTCCAGTATAATGAATAGAAATAGTGAGAGGGGACATTCTTATCTTGTTCTTGATTTTAGGGAAAAAAGCATCCAATCTTTCACTATTAAATTTCATGTTTACTGTGGGTTTTTCATAGATACTGTTTAATCAGATTGTGGAAAGTTCCTAGATTGTCGATGGTCACAAGATGATCATGTGGTTTTTGTTCTTTGGTCTACTGATTTGGTTTAGATCAGTAGATCTTTATTTACATCAATAGATTTTCAGTTGTTAAGCCAACCTTGCATTCCTAGAATAGATCCCACTTGAGCATGATGTATTATTCTTTTAACAATAGCTCAGTTTACTATTGTCTTAACAGAAGTTCTCAATACTAAACAACTTTTCTCTCTTTTTTTGTTTTTTTGTGATGCTGGGGATTGAACTCTGGGCCTTCACCAAATGACTTTAAAAAAATTTTTATCTTCGGGCAGATGAAAATGATTATGCATACAGTTCAGCAACCCAAAGTATGCTCAGTGATAGCTGGAAGACATCTGTAAATATTTGTGGATTGATTAAAACTCCTGGAGTTTGGGACCCTTTTGTGAAGAGTTATGTAGAGGTAAGTAGACTTTTCATAAAATTGTATTGGTTTTATTTTTGTCTTAAGCCTATGCAGAGATTGCATGCCTGATTATCTTTATTGATCAGGAGGAAATTTAATGGAAAAAATTGTAAATCTAACTAAATAAATAGAAAAAGAGTATGGCATATTTCTTTCTTGGTCTAAATAATTCGGGGTTTTGTGGGGAGGAGGTGGTGGCAGGTACCAGGGATTGAACTCTGGGACACTCAACCACTGAGCCACATCCCCAGTTCTTTTTTGTATTTAGAGACAGGGTCTCACTGAATTGCTAACACCTCGCTTTTGCTGAGGCTGGCTTTGAACTCTGTCCTGCCTCAGCCTCCCAAGCTGCTGGGATTGCTGGTGTGCATCACTGCACCTGGCATTTTGTTTATTAATAAGCTGTTGATGTTCCTTTTTTTTTTTCATTACTGGATAAACTGTCTGGGCCTTCACCAAATGACTGATCACCAAATGGTGATCAAGATTTGAAGCCTGAAAGATAGCCAAATATCTACAAAGTAAATAACAATATAATTGTAAGTGTCTGTTCTGTATTATTCTTGTTGAGCTTAAAAGCTGAAAGATCTTTTATGATTTGGTGGGATATAAAAAGAAGTGAACAAAAAAATCTGAAACTAGGTCACAATATATGAGATGAAGAATAATGGCTTTTAGAAAGTTTATGAAGATTCTCTATCATCTCACAGTCATTGTAAAAAGGCCATTTGTGGGCAGTGGTTATAGCTCCATGGTAGAGTGCTTGCTCAGCATGTGTGAGGTACTGGGTTTGATCCTCAGCACCACATTTAAAAAAATAGTAAATATATAAAATAATCCTGGTGGTTTTAAAGTGATATCTTATCATGGTTTTAAAATGATTTTTGTTTTCCTAATGTTTAATGATGTAGAGTGAACCTTTTAAAACCTTAAGTCCTCATTCACTCCTCTGCTAAAAAAACACTGTAATCAAGGTTCCTGTGTGATGTGCTCACCCATTCCCATTTGATCTTTTCTTTTCTTAATCTCATCTACAAAGGTGTTAATTTTACCCTATACAGAGGGTAAAATAATACAAGGTAAGAAGGAATTATTATTGGAATGAATGACTACTGGGAAATTTGAGAATGCACAACTCAAGACTATTTTTAGTCTTGATATAAATTCTACATCCAACATTACTTTTAGCAACTTTTAGTAAATTCAGTTTGAAATACCCCTAAAGCTATTGTGAATGGAGCTAGAGGCAAAATCTTTCATGAATCTGCTGTTTCTTTCAGCAGACTCACACTTTGTTTACCTCTGGTGCAGCCTGCTTTTTGTAGGTGTCTGAATCTTCCAAGGTCTGCAAATAGCTGTACATATACTCTGCAGCTTGCCGCCACTCGTGCTTCAAAAGGGCTTCTTGGTTAAAATTTAAACAAGCACTTGTTGTCTGAGCAAAATCTTTCTTCTTTTTCCCTCTAGTCACTGTAAAGATGAAGGATAAGGGTCACCCAGAGACTCCAATTCAACTATTACAAAAACTTAATTTCTGATAAATAGAACAGTAGGTATTACTTGACCCAGTCCATCCCCAAGTATCAAAGTCAACTTCACTTGAAACAAACTCTTCCACACATACTGTTTTTTAGCAAATTTCTAAAAATCTAAATTACATTCTTGGGCTACTACAGTCACCAGATCCTTCAAATCTCATTCAATCATCCTTTCATCTTGGCATTAAGCAATTTGTTGAACAAGAGAGTAGAAAACAAGTGCACAACCCATGGAGAAAATGGGGAGAATCTCTCAATAAGATCCCCAAAAGCACAAGCCCTGGTAATTAGAATGGGTAAAAATCACCAATCACCCTATGCAAGTACAGTCTTTATTATCCACCAACATTCTGAAAATTCCAAATAAACTTGTTTATTTTTATAGTACTAGGAATTGAACCAGGAATATTCTACCACTGCTGAGCAGTTATAGTCTTTCTTTCTTTTTTTTGTTAGACAGGTCTTGCTAATTTAGTTGCCTAGACTGAATCTCAAACTTGCCATCCTCCTGCCTCAGCCTCCTAAGTATCTGAGAATACAGGCATGTGCCACCTCACATAGCTGGGCTTTTATATTTTAAGTATCAATTTCCCAGTAACACAATGATATTAAATGCAAATGAAATTAAAACAGCTATAGACATTAGCATTTATATCCCTTAAGTATTAGCAATTCCTTTAAGGATATCTGGACTTAGTTAATAACCTCATTATATAAGTGACTGGTTACTATGCTTTCCTTCTTATACAACTACCAGACCCCTCTAGGCCAGCAGTCTCCTAGCTGGGTACCCTTACCCCTGCAAATACAATAGACCAATAGGTCCTCTTAAAACAAAGATCCTCTTAAAGCAATCAATTTACAGATTCTACCTCTTTGTATATTGTTTCCTGAAATTAATCTCCTAGAGTGCTATGCCCATAATCAAGGTCTCACAATCAAAATCATTACATATTACCTGAAGGTATTTTCAACACATGATGAAAACTGAATGATTCTAATATTTACTTTTGCAAGTCAAGTGATTCCCAATTCTTTTATCAAAATTGTAGAATGTTCTAATAATTTTAAATAGACCATGTAATTTTTTGTGAGTAACTCATGAGTCGAAGACCTGATACTTGCTTAATTAAACTCCATTCTACTTCCTTATGTGACTAAAGTTTCTCAGAGTTTACATTCATTAAAAATATAAAATTAATGCCAGATGTTTTCTCATTCTAAAGTTAACATTCCTAATGATATATGAAGTAACTGGGGTAAGATTAAAAAATTAAAATTTACTTGAATACTTAAAACTAACACATATCTCAACCCACAAGAAATTTTAAAACTTAAAAACTTATAGGACATTAAAAATAAGTGCAAATACAGACATACTTTTACTGCAAAATGTACTACAAAAACAGGAACAATACAAAATTTCCATTTATAAAAAGTTTTTTCATTGAATGTTTTAAGGTTGGCAATGGAAGGACATTACATCTCTGCTATTTAGATTCTACCAGATCTACTTTTTAAAGTAATATAATTTAATGTAATTATAACACCATCATGTGCTGGAAATTTGTCTCTTGCAACTGATAAACTTTTTAGAAGAAAATTTTTAAATTGTGCAAAGTAGGACACAGTTAAAAAAAAGAAAGAACTATGACAGTGCAAAGACTATACTGATCTAGGTACATATAAATCACTAATAAGGTACATATATATCATCTTGCGATCCTGAGGCTGGCTACTGGATGTGGTTCTGAAACCAGCAACATTCGAATCACCTAGAAGTTAATTAGAAATGCAGAATACAATGCCCCATCCAGATATCCAAATCAGAGGCTGCATTTAACAACACCTATACTTAAGCTGTTTAATCAGCAACAATCCCTGGCAACTAGCCCAGAAAACTAACAAAATACACTTTCCTTCAGATATTCTTTGTTCATCTAAAGGAATATTATGCTCAGGTTATCTCAGTGGTTAGAAGTGAATGCTCTAAAATCAGATAGACATGATTCCTGATAGCAATACTTAGGAGTATAAATTTGTGAAACTCAGTTTCTTCATATTCAAATGCCTAGCACATAAATTTACTGAGGATTAACTGAGATCATCAAATAAAAAGACAGAGTGAAAATTTTTTAAATGGGAGCTAAACTCTAGGATTCTTCATTGAAATAACTCATACCTATTCCAAACTGAGAATATTGGTTACTTTTGGTATATCTTAATCCAAAAATTTCTGGATTGTACAGAAAAACAGCCACCTTTTCATCTGATAAATATCACTTGACCAGCAAGATTCATTGCAGTGATATCTCGGGTGGCAAACTAAACAAGAAAGACAAATGCCAAAGTGAGTTTGGAATTAATCCTAGGAGCCAAGGAATCACTGCCAAAGGAGAAAGAAGGCTGGGATAAGAAAGACATTTTGACGCAGTAAAGAAAGTGTTGTTTCAAACGTATTCCTGGGGTTATACCACCCAACATGGCAATTACAAATAACTGATTCTTGTATATATCTTTAAGGAATTTATCCTGTAGAAAATTTTGCTTGATTTGCATTAGATAAGAATGAGGGAAAATATTATTTTTTGAAAGCTATGTGCTTCTCAAAAGAAGAGACTATATCTTCTTCATGTGTAAGTCCCCAATATTTAGACTTTATATTACATATTAGTGCTCAGAAAGCACTGCTGAAAAAAAATGTGGCTGCAACATAATATAGACTATATATTAATTCAAAAGAAAAGGAT
The DNA here is from genome assembly GCF_048772815.1 of Callospermophilus lateralis. Lineage (NCBI taxonomy): Eukaryota > Metazoa > Chordata > Mammalia > Rodentia > Sciuridae > Callospermophilus > Callospermophilus lateralis. The sequence goes on from NW_027512699.1 coordinate 315,381, forward strand.
TCTAAAAGAAAAAAGAATATTTCTTATGATTCCCTTTCTGCTTACAGTCAAAACAAGAAAACAACTTATATATTCTTAAAAACTAAACCAGCATGGTTCATTTTGTATACATACTGAATCTACTTCCTTGCACTAAAGTTAAAATGGTTCTGTTATTTTACTTACCTACAGTTTCTAAATGCTTCTGAAGCCAAGGAAAATACATTCCTGTACCAGTGAGCACAGATGTTTCCACCTGGTCATCCTCTGAAATGGTCTTTGTCAATTCTTCACTGAAATCACTCATAACTATTCCAAACTGAGAATATCAGTTACTTTTGGTATATCTTAATCCATAAGTTTCTGAATTGTACAGAAAAACAGCCAATAATAAATATCACTTGAGCAGCAAGATCCATTGCATTGTAGGTTTTTTAAATTATATATATTTTTAGTTGTAGATGGACACAATACCTTTATTTATTTATTTATTTATTTTTATGTGATGCTAAGGATTGAACCCAGTGCCTCACACATGCACTCTACCCATTTAACAACAACTCCAACCTGTATCTGGCAGTTCTTTTAAAGTAAAGAATGAATTTGTCAAGGCCTGTAATCCCAGCAGCTCAGTTCAGCTCAGTAGGCTAAAGCCAGGTGGATCACAGTTCAGAGCTAGCCTCAGCAACTTAGCAGGGCCCTAAGCAACTCAGTAAGACCCTGTCTCTAAATAAAATACAAAATAAGGCTGGGGAAGTGGCTCAGTGGTTAAATGCCCCTGGGTTCAACAGGGTACCCCCCACACACACCCAAAAAGCATTTAATTATGTCAGAAACAGCCAAAATAAATAATCCATTACTCAACTATTACTATGTTCCAAGCACATAAAGATATTTCCCCTTAGTTTTAAAAAATTCAAGCCTAGAGAAAGAAACAACAAAATGCAAATAACAAATACAGTACAAATAGTAGCTAATATTTATTGGATCTTTACTACATACCTGGTCTATTATTTAATTTGGGGCTAGGGATGTAACTCAGTGGTAAAGTGCATGACTAGTGTGCATGAGGCCCTAGGTTATCCCTCCCACACAGCATCACACACACTCACACTACATACTAATCCCCACAACAACCCAGAGGGGGGCACTATTGTTCCATATTATGTTGAATAAAACTAAGGGAGTGAAATTATGAAACTTGTCACATACACACATACCCACACACAAAATGAGGACAAGGAAATTCAGAGAACACAAAACTACTAGGCATGACTAGAACTAGGACAAGGGATAGGTAGGAGGCAATGATATCTGAAGTGGCAAACGAAACTAGAAATACAAATGCCAAAGCGAGTTTAGGAATTAATCCTCAAGAGGCTCAGTGTCTCTCTCTCTCTCATTTCCCACATCGACCCAAGCAAAGCATTAAAGCTTTTGATCCTACCTCCTAGAATTTCTACAATACTTCCTCTTCTCTGGAATTCTACAACACCCTGAAATTGTGTTAATCACTGCATTAGCTTTCTAACTAGTTACCCTGCCTAAAATACTGCTTTTCCACATTACTACCAGAATTAAGTCTTTTAAAGTCAATTTCCGTGGTTAAACACCTGATGTGACTCTGAATGTGACCCAGCATGTACTTTGAGGAGTTATAACACAATTTCTCTCTTTTCAAATCCTCAAAAACCAGAATCGGTAACACATGGTTGCCACAGTAACCAAAGCTTCTCCACCTTGCTCTCATTTCCCAGAACCCAAGGTTTTAGAGCATTAGGGAAAAAAAACTTGGAAGGAAAACACGGGTAAATCCAAGCACACCCTTTCTGTCTTCTTCTAAACACAGAAGCTCACAATCATATCCGCAGCACTTACCCAGCTACCAGAGCGGCTCCACAGTAAACCGCCTCCCACTCCAGAAGAAAGCTCTCACCGGAAATTGTTAGCCTGGCTTGCTCTGAGCATGCCCAAAAACCTGCCTTCGGAGCATGCGCAAAACCTAGCCCCGCCCCAACTCCTCCTTTGATGGTGAAAATGGAGTTGCCCGCCCCTTGAGCGGGTACCGGCTAACGGAAGTGAACCAGGAATTTATAGGCTGCTGCCTTCCCATTTGTTTGGCTAGAGATTTACATCATTCTGTCCCATCCAGAAGGTGTAAGATTTCCATTGCAAATAGAGATTGTGGAGAGGGGACGGCGGCTGGACTAGGGGAATAAGATGTCACTTTAACCGAAGGTCTTTTGGATTTTGCTTCGCTTTCCGACGCCCTGTGCAAACGGAAGCATGGCTGATGGTTCTTACAAGAAAAATACATGCATAGTCTTTTAATTGGTTCCTTGATCATTCTTTTCTCTTTTATTACAATTTTAGCTTTTAAGTGACTCGGCTGCCTTCTCTAATATTTGGTCATGAATTTCTTTTTTTCTTCTCAACAAGGATTGTTCTGGGGACCCAAGTGCTGTCAGCTTTTATAAGGAATGTTGATTACTTTATATGAAATAGGATGGAAGGAGGTTGATTAAACCCTGTGAAATGAGAGACAGTTGAGGAATTCTGGGAAAGATGGCCGTGGACAAGGATTTGTGGGATCATAATGAACTTCTACAATATTTGTGAAAGGGATGTGTGAGATAAGGATCAGATTTTTTTTTAATAGCATCAGGTAACAAAACCAGCACTAATGAGTGAAAGCAAAAGGGAGGCAGCTTGAAAGTCGTCACAAGAAAGAATTTTTGTTCATTACTAGGACTTCACAAATAATGACTCTCCCAGGATTCTCTGAATTTCCCCTCTGAGAGTGGATCATTTGAGTAGAACCAGAGTATCAAAGAAGAAATTTTAAAGTCTAGTAAAAGTTTATATGTGGATTTTTCAAAATGCTACAAATAGTTGATTCTTTGCTGTCTTTAAACAATATACAGTAATCACAAGAAAAGTTCCTTCTGTTCTTTGTGTCATTAGTTCTTGGCCTCACTCAAACCTAAATGATGATGTGGAGGAAGAGAGCACACAAAATAACATGGTTATTAGCTTCTAGTTTAGAGTCTTGACCTGGCGAACATTTCTTCCCTTTTCATGAGGTATAAAAATATAAACAAAACCCATGAGGACAGATTTTATATGGCTAAAAATTCATGCTCTCATGAAAATAGGGAAGAGCTTTTCTGATTTTTCTAAAGTTCTCAAACACATCTAAATAGCAGATAGAAAAGACAGTGGAATGAGATTACCATCATTACCCTAAGTACACATATAAAGACACAACTAGGGGCTGGGGATGTGGAGGAAGCAGTAGCGCGCTCACCTGGCATGCTCAGGGGTTCCATGCTCAGCACCACATACAAAAAAAAAAAAAAAATAGATGCTGTGTCCGCAAAACTAAAAAATAAATATTTAAAAATTCTCTCTCTCTCTCTCTCTCTCTCTCTCTTTCTCTCTTAAAAAAAGACACAACTGATGTGACTATACTTTGTGTACAACCAGAGATATGAAAAATTGTGTTCCATATGTGTAATATGAATTGTAATGCATTCTCCTGTCATATATAACAAATTAGAATTAAAAAAATAAATTTTTAAAAAAGGTAAAAAAATGAGAAAATCAGAAACTAATATCGTTCCATGCTGTACATATCACTTCCCTTTCTCAAGTACAATCTGGCACAAAATGTGTTGAGAAGAGATTCCCCTGCAAAAAAAAAAAAATCCACTGGGGCTGGGGATATAGCTCAGTTGGAAGAGTACTTGCCTCACATGCACAAGGCTCTGGATTCAATCCCCAGCACCACCCAAAAAAAAAAAAAAAAATATATATATATATATATATATATATGATATTACATCCAATGGCATGAACAAGATTTAAAAAGCCCCATAACCATAATGAGAGCACAAAGCACACAAAGGCTTTCTAGATTCCAATCTAGAAAAAAAAAAACATATCCCAAGGGAGGAGAACAATGTTCTTGCAATTACTTTTCTCTAAGGAGTATCTTAGTATGGTGATGAATGACCTTTTTTCCCCCCAGCACTGCTCTACCACTGAGCTACATCTGCAGTCATTTAATGTTTGTTTGTTTTTGTTTTTTTTTTTTTGAGACAGAGTCTCACCAAGTTGCCCAGGTTCTCCTCAAACTTACCATTCTCTTACCTCAACCTCCTGAGTAACTAGGATTATAGGCATTCACTATTGTACTGGCTACAAATTATATGTTTTTAAATCAGGAAATTGTCATTTAGATAATATTATTCCCATGAGTCCTTTCTGTATAAATTATTATAGAGCAAGCTTCACACAACCAATTGAAGAGACATTATCATTAATAGATTATCCTATATTGTAGTTAATTGTATGGGAAAGAAACAATATAGCAAAAATGAAATCATAAAAACAAAGACATTTCACATAGTGATGTTGATTAAAATGTCATCCAACTATAAATTCCCCCAAAATGCATGGACCAAGATCCTACCCAAGATTGAGACTTGAGGAAGGACTGACTGTATCCTTTAAAGGCACAAACTCATTTTTTCTTCTCTTTGGTACCCTGTGCCACACTGTAAAGAAGCCCAGGCTATCTTGCTGGAGGGAGAGTCCATATGAAGAAAGCCCCTGACATATGAAAGACCACATGGAAAGGGAGACTACATGAAGCCAACAGTCAGCACCTTAGTTCCGGACATACAAAGCCATCTCAGACCTTGTAGTCTAAATCAGGTGTTTGCTGTATGAGTGAGCCTAGGTGACACTAGAGCTGAACCTTGGTTAAAGTCTTGACTTAAAAAATTATGAGAAATAAAATGGTTGTTTGTTTGGTAGTGGGGATTGAATTCAGAGGCTCTCGACTACTGAGCCATATCCCTAGCCCTATTTTGTATTTTATTTAGAGACAGGGTGTCACTGAGTTGCTTAGTGCTTCGCCATTACTGAGGCTGGCTTTTAAATCATGATCCTCCTACCTCAGCCTCCAGAGCCACTGGAATTATAGGTGTGTGCCACCACTCCCAGCAAATGGTTATTTTTTAAAGCCACTGAATTTTGGAAATTTTTAAAATATAGCAATAGATAACTAAAACACTGTTTATTGATGATTTGCAGGGCTTTCATTTAATGACCATTTTTATTAAAGAATACCCCAGTTTTTCTACTGTGATCAGGAAACAAACTGTGAAATTCAATATTTAAATTTTTTTTGAAACTGATTATTTTTCCAAGAATAATCTTGCAAATTTCCATGAGGACTAGAAAAGAATATATATTCTGGAGTTGTTGGGCATTGTCTGTCAATGTCAATAAGGTTAAGGTGGTTGATAGTTTTGTTCAGACTCTTGTGTATCATTAATGATTTTTTATAGTGTTACTATCAGTTATTAAAAGGGTGTTAAAAATTCAAAGTATGGATTTGTCTCTTCAGTTTTGTGAGCTTTTTTATATTTGGAGCATATAAATGTTTGGTTGTATGATGTTATGGTTCTGTGTTCTTAAAAAAAAACACATTATGGTATTATGAGATGTCTTTCTTATCTCTTATAAAACTCTTTATCTTGAATTTAAATTCATCTGATGTTAGTATAGCCTCTACATTCTTCTTGGCTTACTATTCATGATGTATTTTTATCTATTATCTATTTCTTGTTTTCGTTCTATTCATATTTTTATTTAGTGTAATTAAATAAAATTCCATTAAATAAAAATTAAATTTTATTTAATTTATTATTAACTTTTAGCTGTATTGCTATACATTATTGTTTTAGCAATGTCTCCAGGAATTATGAAATGCATTCTTTAATTTATCACAGTTTTAATAGTTTAAATTGTGATACTTTCTCACATCTCCCCAAGTCTTTTGTGCTTTGTTTTCATACATATTACAGCTGTATACATTATGTTTTTTACCTTAGTCATGTTTCCAAGAAATTAAAAGAATAAATATGTATACATATTGCCTTTTATATTTACCTACATTTTACTATTTCTAGTACTTTTCATTTCTGTTTATGGTGCATTGTCTTTAAAAATATCTAGCCCAAATTCTTCACATTCCTGTATCATGTTGCTTCTCATTATGAAGTAATATCTATTTTCCCACCCTCTGAGTCCGGGCTGGTCTTTTGCCTTGTTTTAATGAACAAAATATATTTTCAGTGAAAGTGATGCCATGCCAATCCTAACCTAACACCTTGGGAAGGTGTATACCTTCTACTTTTATCCTCTAGTTATCTAATCAACAAATAAAAAATTTTAGAATGACTGAATGACTAAAAGCATTTGAGGAGATAAGGCTGACCCAACCAGTTGAGCTAGCAGACATGTAAAGGAAGCTATTTTATCAGTTCTACCTTTGGTTAAACAATCCCTGCTAAAGGAAACCACATAAGCAGTAATAAATACCTAGAGCAAAGGACCCATCAGGTTATGTAAAACCAAATCATAGAATCAGGAGAAATAACAAAGAATTTTTATTTTAAACCATTAAGTTTATTACACAGTGAACTAAAACACACAGTGCATCTGTTTCTACCTGGTGGATCATCTCCTTTTATCCTGAAGAGGTTCTTTTAGCATTGTTCATAGTAGAGATCTATTGGTATTGAATTTTCTTACTTTTTATTTATTTGAAAATGTCTATTCTGCTTTCAATTTTGAAGAGTATTTATCCTGGATTAGCGGTGTTTGTCTTCTAGCACCTTAAACCTTTCCGTTAACTTTAACCTCTCATTTCTGATAAGAAGTCAGCTATCATTTTAGTCATTTTTACCAATGCATAGCACACCACTTTTTTCTAATTGCCTTCAAGACCTTTTTCCTCCTAATTGATTATTTACAGTTGACTCTGATGCATCTAGATGTGATTTGCTTTGTAACTAACCTTAGTATTCACTGAGTTTCCTAAATCTGTTAACATCTTTTTTGTTAATTTGGGATAATTTTAGCCATCATTGTCTTAAATATTTTTTTCTGTACAATTTATGCCTCTATTCTTCTAGAAATCTAATTATATGTATGTTAGGTCACTTTGTACTGATAGTAACCAAGTCTCTATTTTTTTCTTTCTGATTTTTAGACCAGATAATTTTTATTGGTCTATCTCCAAGTTAACTTTTTGCTGTTTTTGCACTATACAATCTGATGATAGATTTGTTTCATGAATTTTTTATTTCAAATACTATACTTTTTATTTCTTTTAAAAGAAATTTTTCATTTATATGTTGACACCCATATCTACTTATTCATTATGATTAAGCTTTTCTTTAACTCCTTGAAATTAGTTATAAAAACTATTTAATTTTTTTTTCTGCTAATCCTAACATCTGGGTCAGCTCACGGAACTTTTTTTATATGTGATATTTTCTTTTGTGGTTCTCATTTTTCTATCTGCTTTGCATTCTGGCAAAATTTAATGATATTCTACATGCCTATAATCCCAGCAACTCAGGAGGCTAAGGCAGGAGGATCAAGAGTTCAAAGCTAGCCTCTGCAACTAAGGGATGCACTTAGCAACTCAATGAGACCCTGTATCTAAATAAAATGCAAAAAAGGGCTGAGGTTCTGGCTCAATGGTTAAGCACCCCTGGTTCAATCCCTGATAGCAAAAAAAAAATTTAATTATATTCTGGTCATTTATAGATGATACATCATAGGAAGTCTGGATTATGTTGTCTTCCTATAAAGGATATTCTGTTTTATGTGTCATGCAGGCTAATTACTGGTGAATTGTTTTGATCATATTTGATTTGGTATTATTGTTGTTGTTGTTGTTGTTGTTATTATTATTATTATTATTATTATTATTATTTGGTACCAGAGATTGAACTCAGGGTACTCAATTACTGAGCCATATCCCCAGACCTATTTTGTATTTTGAGAGACAGGGTCTTACTGAGCTGCTTTAGCACCTTGATTTACTAAGGCTGGCTTTGAGCTCATGATCCTCTTGCTTCAACCACCTGAGTCACTGGGATTATAGGCATATTCCACCGCGCCTGGCTAGGTTTGGTATTTTTCTTTTTTTCCTTATTTCATGGTGCATTATACTTGTACATAATGGTGGGATTTGTTGTTATGTTTTAATACATATGTACAATATAGTGATAAAACTTAGCCAATATCATTCTCGAGTATTTCTCTTTTACCTGCTTTCCTCTCTCCCCTGATCTCTCTCCTCTATTCTACTGATCTCCCTTTGATTGTTGTGAGATTCCTTTCACACACACACACCTTTCTTTTCCTTTTTCCTTTCTGGCTGCCACATACATTTTTAGCATGAATCAATTTTGGTTTCAAATGTAGGTCTACCATTTTCCCTTTACTCTTTTGTGTGTGGTTCTTTTTGCTAAGGCTTATTTCTGAACTCTTAATTAATTACCTGATATATTAGTGAAGCTGCTGCAACCTGACTCTGCTGGAAACCTAATTTCTTCCAACATTGCCATTTAGCATCATCTTCAGTCTTTATAGCAGTCAAACTCTGCTAAGCCTTAAAGAGTCTCATCTGGTACATTCCTATCAAAAATGCATTTCCTCCAGGCTTTTAGTGTTCTCTCTCTAACACACACACATAATCACATTGCACCCACCATACATAACTCAGACATTCTTGTCCACAAAATTCCAACCACTATGATAATCTTGCACTTTGATAATTTTCTCCTTAACTCAGTATGACCACCATCTTACTTGAGCTTCTTCTCCCTGTATAAGTGTGTTTTGTGCACCAGGCCTACAGTCATGTCTGAAATTAATACCTGAAAATGTTTAGTTTTTTTAGTTTTATACTCTTTTTTGTCAGGAAAACAAATCCAGTACAGTAGATCTATAACAGTTTCAAGTAAAAGTACTAAATTACTTATATCCTTGCCCATCAATAGTGGTAGAGGCACTTAGGTGAACTTACATAGAAACTGCAACATCTTACATACTCCACAACAATTTCATTGCCCATGGAACCCAAAATTAATTGAAAGAGTAAACCCCAAAATGGATATCTGAAAAATAAACTGGTCAAAATTAGTAAGGCAGTCAGACTTAAGTAATCATATATTTTACCAACAGCACTAGCTTAAAAGTATGGGTCTACATTAACTAGAAAAATACAAGTTAATGTCTAGAGTCATAAAAGTTTCTATTACAATCCAATAGGTAGTCTCCTATGATGCTTTAATATTATATGATAGTTGTGAAATGATTACAAACTAATAATGAACATAATCTATTTGCAGATTAAAATGTTCTTCCCTGTATTATCTACAAAGTTTAGATACACCTCAAAATGTCCTGGAAAAGAAATTTCTTAACTCTCATCAAAATGAACTGCCAGGTTTTTTCCTACATTTGACATGACACAGTGTCAAGATTTCTAGTCCTGAATACACACTTTCTATAAGGAAGAGGCATTTATCTTGGCAATTAACAGATCATTTATCTCATTTCATACAGCCAATTTTCTTCATAAGAAAAGAAATGTTTATGTATTTATTCTGCTGACTTTAATTTATAATCTAATCAGGGATCAACAAACTTTTCCTGAAAAGAGACTGATAATAAATATATTAGACTTTGTAGGCAAGTCTTCATTGCTACTCAAGTGCCAGTGTAGCACAAAAACAGCCTAGACTGTGGGTAAATAATATAAGCTAATGTGTTCTAATAAAACTTTGTTTACAAAAGCAAGTGTTATTGTTGGACACCGTGGTGTGCTCCAACAGTCGCAACTACTCAGAAAGCTGAGGCAGGAAGATTACTTGAGCCTAGGAGTTCAGGCCAGCCTGGGAAATATGAAAGAAAGAGAGAGAGAGAGGGAGGGAGGGAGGGAGGGAGGGTGAGAGAGAAGAATAAAAAAAAAGAAAGAGAAAAAAGGAAAAAAGAGAACAATTTAAAAAAACAGTGTCAGGCTGACAGCTATGATTTGCTCATCACTGTTCCAGAATATTAATTAATGTTTATGCTCACAACAAATGTTTGGCTAAGCTGTGTATATACATACATACATACATGAAATCAATTTTGTTCTTTTTGTTTGCTTTCTTTTATTTTTTCCATTTTTTTTTTTGTGATACATTATAGTCGTAAATCATGGCAGTATTTGTCGTTACATATTTCCACATGCACAATATAACACTACAGTTTGGCCAATATCATTCCCCAGTATTTTCCCTTCACTCCTCCCTCTCCTGGTCCCTTTCCTACACTCTACTGATCTCCTTTTGATTTTCACTTTTCTTTTCCTTTTTCCTCTCTTGCTTTTACATACGAGAGAAAACATATGCTCCCTTGACCTTATGAGTTTAGCTTATTTTGTGTAACAGAATGTTCTCAAGTTTCATCCGTTTTCCAGCAAATGACATAATTCACCTTCATGGCTGAATAAAGCTCCATTGTGTGTATATGCCACATTTTCTTTATTTATTCATCCTTGATAAACACCTAGTTTGGTTCCATAGTGAACTGTGCTGCTATAAACATGGGTATGCATGTACTACTCTAGTATTATGACTTTAATTCTTTAGCATAAACATTGATTAGTTGTATAGCTGGGTTATATGGTGGTTTCCTGCCTAGTCTTTTGAGGAACCTCCATGCTGATTTCAATAGTGATTATATTCATTTAAAATCCTATCAACAGAGAAAAAAGTGTCCCTTCTTCTCCACATTCTCTCTAGCATTTATTATTGTTCATATTCTTATTTTTTAAGTAGTTGGACACAATACCTTTATTTTTATTTATTTATTTTTAATGTGGTGCCGAGGATCGAACCCAGAGCCTCGCACGTGCTAGACAAGCGATCTGCTGCTGAGCCACAACCCCAGCCCCATATCTTTTGCATTCTTGATGGCTGCTATTCTGACTAGAGTGAGATGAAAGCTCACTGTAGTTTTGATTTGCATTTCCCTAATTGCTAATGATGTTGAACATTTTTATAGATTTGTTGCCCATTTTTATTTCTTCTTTTGAGAAGTATCTGTTTAATTCATTTGCCCAATTAAGCTAGGTTATTTGAGGTTTTGATGTTAAGTTTTTTAAAGTTTTTTATATAGTCTGGATATTAATCCTGTGTCAAAAGAGTAGTTAGCAGGGCTGGGGATGTGACTCAAGTGGTAGTGCGCTTGCCTGGCATGCATGCAGTCCAGGTTCAATCCTCAGCACCACATACAAACAAAGATGTTGTGTCTGCCAAAAACTAAAAAATAAATACTAAAAAATTCTCTCTCTCTTTAAAAAAAAAGAGTAGTTAGCAAATATTTTCTCCCATTCTGTAGGTTCTTTCTTCATGTTACTAATTGTTTCCTTTGCTGTGCAGAAGCTTTTTAATTTGATGCCATTCTGTTTATTAACTTTTGACATTATTTTCTGAGCTTTAGGAGTTCTAATAAGAAAGTCATTGCCTGTACCTATATGCTGGAGTCTCAAACCTATATTTTCTTCCAAGGATTTGCATAGTTTCTGGTCTAATTCCTGGGCTTTTGATCTCTTTCAAGTTTGTACAGGGTCTAGTCTTATTTGTCTACATATGGATAACCAATTTTCCTGGCACCATTTGTTTAAAAGCCTGTCTTTTCTCCCAATATGTTTTGGCACCTTTGTCAAGGATCAGATGACTATGGACTGTGTTGGATCTTTTTCTGTGTCTTCTCTTCTCTCCCATTGGTCTATGTATCTGGTTTTATGTCAGAGCCATGCAATGGTTATTTCAATAGCTTTGTAGTATAATTTGAAGTCAGGTGTTGTGATGATGCCTCCAGCTTGCTTTATTGACTTAGAATCATTTTGGCTATTCTGAATATTTTATTCTTCCAAATGGATTTCAGGACTGTTTTTTCTAGTTCTGGAAAAATGACATTTATTATTATTATTATTATTATTATTATTATTATTATTTTAAATATATATATGACAACAACAGAATGCATTACAATTCATATTACATATATAGAGCACAGTTTTTCATATCTCTGGTTGTATACAAAGTATGTTCACACCAATTTGTGGGTATTTTGATGGGAATTGCATCAAATCTGTATGTTGCTCATAAAACCAATTTCAAACATATACAATCATATTAGTAGTGATTTTAGTGTCCAAAAAGAGATCTACTAAACAATATTACTGGGCTGGTTTGGTGACTTGTAGTCCTAACTACTCAGAAGGCCAAGCCAGGAGGATTGCTTGAGTCCAGGAGTTAAAGATCAGGTTAGGCAACATAGCAAGACCCCCATCTTAAAAATAATAATAATTACTGATGTCAAAACACATCTCAATCATTATGATAGTCACTAACTCTTCAGTGTTTTCCTTGAAACTCTAATATACAATTAGTGAATGTCAATTTAGGACTAATTGTGCTGTTTTATAGAGGATAAAGTTGATTATAATGGTAAATGAAATCAGCTATCATGAACTGATTTGTGTTTATTTAATTACAGTTATCATGCTGATGACTCTACATATTAAGTCTCCACCTATAGTCCCCTAGGTGCTAATTTTAAAAACATGAGTTTTCATTAAAAATAAGAAAATAAACCCCTCCATATGCATTTCAATAATTCAAATTGTATCATAATTTGACTATTAACACAAAGGAAAATCAATGCAACTAATTCAGATTTAAATTTAAGATTACACAGTGCAAAAGAGGGAATAGTCTTGGAAAGGGAAGTAGAAAAATGTAAGATCCCTCTTAGATGTTAGGAAAAAATAAATTCAAAAATGTGATTTTTTTTAAAGGTAGTGTTAACTTGAAGTGGAAAACAAAAAGCAAAAAACCTTTGAAGCAAAGTCAGTCATGTTTACAAGGGCCTTTGGGTTTCTTTGATGTTTTAGTGCTTCTGGTTTTTAAAATGTTGATTTGTGGAGGATGGGCACAGGGGATTGAATCTAGGTGCTTAACCACTGATCCACATCACCAGCCCTTTTTTACATTTTTTTTTTTATTTTGAGATAGGGAATCCATAATTACTAAAGGCCTTGCTAAATTGCTGAGGGTGACTTTGAACTCAAGATCCTCCTGCCTCAGCCTCCAGAGCCACTGGGATTACAGTGTGCATCATGAAGCCCGGCCTTAAATGTTGATTTTTATAATCCTTTCTTTTTAGCTGATAAGAGAAATTACAAAACACAGAATACTTGCAAACTACAAAATAAAGGATACTTACAACTAAAGGTGCTTTGTTAAATGATCAGAGTTTAACTTAAGTTTCAAGCAGTGACTCTCAAACTGGGAGAGTGATACTATCTTATCAAGAGAAGTTTAGAAATGCCTGGGGGCATTTTGTTGTTGTTTCACCATGACTGAGGAAACTAGTAACATTTTTTGGCCAGGCCCATAGATAGTATATAACCTTCAGCTAGAAGGAAGAGTCCAAACCAAAGTACCAATAGAGTTCTGTCAAGAAACCCTGGTGCAAAGAAGTAATCTACCAAGGTCTCTTCCTTAACTGCAAGGAAAACACAGTTGCAGTTAAGTAGGAGAACAGAGCAGGTGCCGGGTGAGTACTGCATGCCTGTAATCCCAGTGGCTCTGGAGGCTGAGGCAGGAGGATCCTGAGTTCAAAGCTAGCCTCAGCAAAAGTAAGGCCCTAAACAATTCAGTGAGACCCTATCTCTAAATAAAATACAAAATAGGGCTGGAGATGTGGCTCAGTGGTCTAGAGCCCTTGAGTTCAATCCCTGTTACCAAAGAAAAATAGACCACCCAGGTGACTTGTTTGTACCAGTAGGTCTACCTAAAATGAAAAGGGATTATATGCAGTCAAATTGTTTTATTATCCATTTAAATATAATTCTTTATTTCTTTATGTTTGTCAAGAAGTAAATATATTTAAGATAAAAATGAAAAATAATAAAAGAATGACAAGTGTAAGAACCTAATGATGATTTACACTTTTTGATTACAGACTTGAGATTCATCTGAAATGACAATGCAATCCCTAGCTATTGCAACAGAAATCTTAACCTCTGAGTGAAAAAAAAAAAAAAGAGGGATGTTGAGATACCTTCAATCATCTTTTCTCACTTCTGTGTAAGTATCAAGAGAGGTTGGCCAAAATTATTTTAAAACCTAAAACATACGTATAAACTTGGCTTTTCTTTAAAATAAGTGCAAATGTATGATATGACCTAGTGTTAATTTACAATCCCTACTTTCTTATGCTGCGACTGTCTTTAAATGTGCCCAGTTTGAACTGAGATGTGCCATAAGTCAGATATCAAAGACTTATTATGAAGAGTGTAAAATAACTGTTTTATTTTTATTTTGATTACAAGTTAAAAGGATGACATTTTGAATATATTGAATTATGTAAAATGTATTATTAAATGAAGCTCATCTGTCTTACTTTTTAAAATATGACTTCTAGAAAATTTAATTTACATGTAGAGTTAATATTATATTTCTATTGGTGGTTCTAAGGGATCAGTGAGAAATAAGAGAAAGATCATGTTCAGATTCTCTATTTCATCATTTGGGTTTGATGTCATTCACTGATCCTCTTATGTATTCCAAACCATTTCAAATTTCATGTGGATTTGGGTAAGACTGAGCTTTCATACTAATCGCAGAGAACTTACTTTCCCATATATGTTTGATCAGTGTCCCCCACTGAGTATAGTCTTCATAATAGTGTTTATGATCCTGTTTCTAATTTTATACTGCATGCATCAGTTAAAATGCTGAAGATTCAGGAGGGCTTGCTTTGCTTCAATGTATGCTCTGGTAGACTATATGTTATCCCAAAGAACATATTTTCTCCTCCACTCTCCCTGTCTCCTCCAAGAGGTGCTTGTGATCAGCCTTACTTATTTCAGTGAGAAGAGAACAGTTTCCAGAGTAGGCACTATCTAAAAATGGCTCCTTAGTGATGAAAGCATTTATTGCCAAGACTTTTGTTGCTTTGTCAATTGTCTATATTGGCTGTAACAGCCAGGATTTTGCTGTTTAATTATTTAAACCACATAAATGGGCAATCTTTCATATATTATCTCATTTTCTTCTTAAAAAATGAACTATACAATTTTAACTTTGACCCATATTTGTATAGATGAAATATCTGAGACTCAGAAAAGTTAATGATTTGCCTATAGTCACACAATTAGACTTCTGACTCTTACTACAATCCTTTTGGCTATATTCCTTACCTCTGCTATTGTTCTGGTAAGGAAGTAATTTATATTTCTGAAAACTAAATGGATCAAGCCAAAAAGTTCAGGGCTGGGGATGTGGCTCAAGTGGTAGCGTGCTCGCCTGGCATGCGTGCGGCCCGGGTTCGATCCTCGGCACCACATACAAACAAAGATGTTGTGTCTGCTGAAAACTAAAAAATAAATATTAAAAAAAAGCCAAACAGTGCACTGTGGAAATTGAGATGTATAGGCCACATGTCCCCATTATCTGTTCTGCATTTATTTCAACACACCAAATATTTGACCTCAATGAAAAGAATGCCAAGGTAAATTAGGCAGAACCAGAAACAGGAACTCATATACATGCCATATATTAGTGGCAATTTCAGATGTTTGAGTTTCTTTCTTTGTACAGTTGAAAGTAGAATAATATTTGTCAGGGCTAGACAAACAGTAGATGCTGGCAGAAGTCCTTGCCTTGTATATGACTCACTCCCATTAGTACAGTACACTTCGACATGACTTTTTAATTGTGGGGAATGCCTCAGCCCTACTGGTCATGCCCAGCCTAAAACTCCATCTTCTCTGGATTTAAGGACAAGATACTTGTTTAAACTCCACTTAAGTTATATGATCCCTTTACTTAAAGTCTAATATTTTCTGCATTTTTATTCTATTAAGTCTAAATCCTTATGCTTGATTTTCAAGGAATTTCATAATCTGACCTAAGCACACAAATATGTCATCCTTTATAGAATCCTTTCCTCTTAGCAAAATGAGGTGTCTTTACTGTCCTTTAAACATATTTCTTTCTGCTGAGTCTTTCTTATGCTGTTTACTTCACTTGCCTTTTATTCTCTTTTTAGAATCTGAATCCTATGTACTTATCCAGGTCTAACTCAAATCCCAAGACTCATCTCTTACTTTTAACTCTTTAGTGTTTACAATTTGTACCAAAATACATTTTAGCATTTATTTTGTGGCAGGGTAGGGCCCTTGCCACCCTCCCACTACACTAACTCTTACCAAAGAGGAAACTGGTGTTACCAAGAAAGACCTGTTTATTTTTTAGGAGTTCCCACTCTTGAGATTATAATGAGGATCTAGAGTCACTTCCACCCTTGGAGATAGATCCAAGATTGGGGTCCTTAGGCACAGGTGTAAAGGTTGATCCATTGCCTAAACCTCTTACACTGGCACAGAAGATGATGTACACACACACACACACGCCAAAACTCAGAAAGGAAGGGAGGGAGGGCAAGGAAAGAAGGAAGGAGACCCTTTGAAATCCATTGAGAAATGATATTGTTCTGGTCAACCTGAAAGAAAATGGATATTTGTTGTCATTTTCTGACTTACCATATTGTGACCAAGCATAGTGCTCTTACTTTTATTAATTTTTTACTAAGACCTTTCTAGGATTCACCTGGTTTATAACTTTCTACCTTTAAATATAATTGAATCTGCTGGGAGGTGGTGGCAGAGTCTGTAATCCCAGATATTTAGGAGGCTGAGGCTGGAGGATCGCAAGTTTGAGGTAAACTTGGGGAACTGAGCCAGACTCTGTTTCAAAATAAAAAGTAAACTGGGCATGGTGGCACACACCTGTAATCCCAGTGGCTCAGAATGGTGAAACAGGAGAATTGGGAGTTCAAAGCCAACCTTAGCAACTTAACGAGGCCCTGAGTAACTCAGTGGGACCTATCTCTAAATAAAATACAAAAGAGGGCTGGGGATGTGGCTCAGTGGTTGAATTCCCAAGAGTTCCATCTCTGATAGCAAAAAATAATAATAGTAATAATAATAATAATAATAATAATAATAATAATAATAATAATAAATGAATAAATAAAATTAAAAAAGGGCTGGGGATGTAGCTCAGCAGTAGAGCACCCTTGGATATTTGTACTAGGGAGTACAAAAAAAACAAATTTTTCAATGCATATTACTTTTTTTCTAGTTTATTTCATTCAGAATCTCCCTGTTTTTGCTATTATCAATAGTTCTTTATTCTTGCTAAGTATGTTTCCAAAATTTATTATCTATTTTCCTATTGATATACATTGGGGATTTTTTTTTTAAGGAAACCAGGTTATATTTATACAGTGGAAAATTATTAAGCAATGAAAATAAGAAGTACATTCACATTCAACAACTTGGATAAATCTTATAAAAATACATATGGAGCTAAAAAAGCCACACACCAAAGAACACATGTGTATGATTACACTGAATAAAGTAACAAAACAGGCAAAACTAATCCTTGTTATTAGAAGTTAAAATAGTGCCTAACTCTGGGGGAGCGGAGGGAATAATTAGGGGAGCAATGAGAGAGGGCTCATGAAGGTGCATTTGATGTCCAATTTCTTGACCTGGGTTAGGGTTTAGTGGATATGTTTACATTGTGATAATTCATTGTGCTATATGTGATTTTCTTTTGGCTGTTATATTTAATAAAAGAGAAGTTCTATTAACAGTAAAAAAATCAATCTCTACATCCATGGAATAGTTAGTAATCAAATGTCTACTATGTGGTTAATATGAGTATAAGGGTTCTGAGGCATGACATGTTCCCACAGTCCAACATTGGGGATTTTTTGACTATTACAAATAAAACCACCATGAATAGTTGTGCACAAGTCTCAGTGTGGATGTATGCTTTTATTTCTCTGGAGTAAATATCTCGACAGATGTGATTTAATTTTTAAAGCAACTGCCAAACAGTTTTCTAACAGTTTGTGCCATTGTTTGTACTACATGTTATAGTCTGCAGTTCTAAGAGAGATACCATAGTCTTCATCTTTGTCAACATTTGTTATGATCAGTCTTAAATTTTGTCCATCCTACTGTATGTGTAATAACACTGCAGTTTTGATTTACATTTCAAATTATGTTGGATATCCTTTCATGTGCACATTCACCATATTTGTATCTACTTTGGTGAAGAAAAAATCTTCTGCCCATCCTTTCAAATTGGGTCATTTTTCTTATTAGTAAGTTGCAAGAATCATTTGTGTATCCTAGATATCATTCTCTTGAGAGATATATGTTTTGCCAATACTTTGTCCTAGTCTGTCAGCTTACCTTTGCATTTCCATAACAATGAATATAGAATAGACAAAGTTTGTTGTTGTTGTTGTTTTTAGTACTGGGGATTGAACTCAGGGGCATACCACCACTGAGCCACATCCCCAGTCCTATTTTGTATTTTATTTAGAGACAGAGTCTCACTGAGTTGCTTAGTGCCTCACTTTTGCTGAGGCTGGCTTTGAATTTGCAATCCCCCTGCCTCAGCCTCTTGAGCCACTGGTATTACAGGTATGTACCACCACGCCCAGCATGAGACAAAGTTTTTAAGTCTGATCTATTTCTGAGAGGAGAGAGAGAAAAAAAAAAGAGAGCATGAGGCTGAGAGAGTCTCTGCCAAGCAGCTTTTTATATTTTCTTCCAGAAGTTGTAGAGGTTTAGCTGCTACATTTAGGTCTGTAGTCTATCCCTACCAGTAGTGTGTGAGGGCTCCCATTGATCCACATCCTTGCCAACTTATTATTACCTTTTTGATTATAACCATCTTAATAGATGTGAAGTAGTATCTCACTGAGGTTGTACATTTCCCTAATGGTGCTGGGTATCCTTTCATTTGCTTATTGGCTTTTGCTTATTTTCTTGGGAGAAATGTCTATTCTAATTTCTTGCCATTTGTCTTTTCATATTGAACAATAAGAATTGCTTATATATTCTAGGTAGTTATATTCTAACTATATGAATTGTAAATATTTTCTTCTATGATTGTATTTTCACTTTCTTCGATGGTAGCCTTTAAAAGTTTTAAATTTGATGAAGTTAATTACTTTATTATTTTTTCTTTTGTTGCTTGGGCCTTTGGTGTCTTAACTACGAAGTCATTGTCTACTCCAAGATTTACTTATGCTTTCTTACTTTTGGTTTTGGTTCTTACATATATATGTGTTGTCCATTTTGAGTTCTTACATTTATGTCTGTGGTCCATTTTGAGGTAATTTTTATGTGGGGTAGGGTTCAACTTAATTCTTTTGCATTAAAGACTACATCATTTTGAAATATATTTTCATTTGGAATGCAATTCTAAAATGTCAGTGTTTTTTCTTTCAGCACTTGAAAATATTGATGTACTGTTTTCTGGTTTGCATGGTTCATGAATGAATTTTGAGATTTTACTCTCACTCCTTTGTACATAATGGTATCTGTTTTCTGTAGATGCTTTTCAATTTTTTTCTTAGCACTGGTTTTAAGCATTTAGTGTATATTTGTGTCATCTTTATGATTTTTCTTGTTCATTGAGCTTTGTGAATCTGAGTGTTCATCAGATATGGAACATTTTTATTTATTATTTCTTCAAATGTGTTTTTCTCACCTCTTTTAGGAACTACCATAACACATATATTGGACTGGTTGAAGCTGTGCATACTGATGCTCTGTTCAGTTCAGTCTCTTTCTCCGTGTTTCATTTTGGAGAGTCTTTATCACTGCATATTCAGTTTGCTGATATTGACTTCTTCAATGTAGAATTTGCTGTTAATCTCATTCAGTGTAATTTTCACCTTAGCCATTGTTTTATCTGAGTTTGAATTAGATCACTTTTATATCTTCTTTTTTCTCCTTTACATGCTTATGCTTTTCCATAGCATCTTGAACATATGGTATACAACTGTATTAATGTCCTTGTATAATAACTCTATCACAATGTAATTAATGATCATTTCTATTAATTTTCTTTTCAACATGGGTTATATTTTCCTACCTCTTTGCATGCCTCATACATTTTTATTGGATTCCAAACATTGTGAATTTACCTTGTTGAGTATTGGATATTTTGTATTCTTTTAAATATTCTTGAGCTGTGTACAGCTTTTTGCTGAACTATCTTGGAAACATATTTTGTATTCTTTTAAATATTCTTGAGCTGTGTACAGCTTTTTTCTGAACTATCTTGGAAACATTTTTATCTTTTTCAGATTCTGCTAGACAGGAATTACCTTCAATTTTGGGCTAATTTTTGCCTTTTACTGACTGTGTTACTTGATGCCCTTTTATTATAGATTTTTCATTCCAGCTGGTGATTACAAAAATTGATCTCCATGCCAACAATCACCACCACCTTCTATCCTGTTCCTTTCTGAAGATTCTTTCTCTGGCCTTACATGTGTGCCCATTGTTGCTTAGCCACAGACTTCAGGGGAACTCTCCATAGATGTCTAGAGAGCTAGTACATGTACACACTCTCTCTCCCTCTGCAGTTCTCTACTCTCTCCTTTACTCTGATCTGTGACTTCTAGCTGCATCGGTCTCTTCAGACTTTAAAATCCATCTCTTCAACTCAGGAGATTTTCTATTTGAGTTTCCCTTCTCTGAATGTGGCCTGAAAAATTCTTTCCAGGGAGTAAATTGGGATAATCCTAGCACTCATCTCTCATGCTTAACTTTATCTTAGAGGTCACTCTTATGCTGCTTATTATCTAATATCTGAGAACTGTTGTTGTTTGTATTTTGTCCACTTTTTTCCAATGTTTCATATGCGAGGATAAATCTGTTGCCCCTCTTGGAGAGATTTAGTCCTCCATAATGTTTAACACTATTCTCTGGCACATCATTTACAATAGATGAGGTTCTTCCTGGTAACGGCAGTGTTAGGCCTTCTGAATGCTCCTAGGCAAGTGCCTTCACAAGTTTCCAATGGTATATGTTATTATGCTGCCAATTAATTGTTTCAGATATGTTTTTCTTGTCTCATTTAGATTGTACTCTGACATTAGGAACCCTTTATACTTACAATTTTATGTCCCCTCCACCCAAACTGGATACATTTACCTTTAACAATTACTCAACCCTTTCCCCGTAAGAATTCTCTTTGAGGTATTAAAGAATAATGCACTTGAGATTATTTATCTCCATGCCAAGATTCACCACCACATTCTATCCTGTTACTTTTCTGAAGGTTTTTAACATAACCTTATATTAAACATCAATGCCACATATTTAAATGCTATGAGTAAAAGTGAATGCTGATTCATCCACTAATTGTATGTATCCTAGTAGAAAGAACTCCCACTACCTTATTGTGGCCAGTTGAGAAATTTTCTTCTCATTATCCACCAGACTAGTTAATATGTCTTTAAAGCAATAAGTTTAAAAAATGACACTGATAAATCAAAATATTGAAAACTCTACAAACTAAGCAGCTAGTTATTCAGTAACTGGAAGCACTAACTATGCATATAAAATTATATCTGATTATGAGTCAAAGTAAATATCAAGAAGATAATATGCAATTAGATCATTTTGCTATTCCGATTTTTCCACCAATGAATTATCATTAATCTCTATTTTATAATAAGAAAAATTCTACAACATACCATATTCTATAATAAGAAAAATAAGAAAAAATTAAAACTAGTTTTTAAATATCTGCTTAAATATTCCAGTATCATGTAACCAAACAACTACTCTCCACAACAACTATGTTTTTATTCAACACAAACATTCAGGGGTACATTCCTGGAGTTGAGGATGCATGCTGCTGAGAGGTGGACCTTAAATGCCTTGTTCCCATAGCTTATGTCCTCTCAGTACTATTTATATATGGGGGCTTAATAGTTAATATATGTGTTTAGGTTAATAGTGTAGTATATTTATAATATCATTGGAACCATGAGTTTATCAACAAATCATTTGTTAACTCTCTCATACATTCTAGGCATTTCCCTAGTCACTGATGTAACAGTAGTGAACAAAACAACTAATTTCCTGCTCGTGTTGGAAATTGTGTTTGAGGTTGGGTTGGAGCAGTCAAGTAGATAAACAAATGTAAGGCAAGTAGTAAGAGAAGTCTAAGTGGTAAGGCAAGTCTGAAGAGAAAGAAGGGTGATGGGCTTGATAGTCATGGCAAGAGGCTCTATTTTGTGTAGGGTGGCCAGGGAAGGCCTTTATCACATGAAATGCCACTGTTACAAAGACATGATAAAGTGAGGGGGTAGTTAGCTAGTCAGATGATTTGGGGAGTTAAGGTTGAGGCAAAGTTGCAAGTGTAAATGCTCTGAAGCAGGTGTGGGCTTGGTGTATTTAAATGGAACTAACAGAGCAAGAGAAGAATGTTAGGAAATGGGGAGAAAAGGATGAGGGGAGTCACATTGATTAAGAGCAGTCCATAATAAGGCAGGGCAGTCCATAATAAAGTCATGGATTTTTTTTCCTTTTTTTTTTCCTGATACCAGAGATTGAACCCCCAGAGGCACTTAAACACTGAGCAACACCCACAGTCTTTTTTAAAATATTTTATTTAGAGATAGGGTCTCACTGAGTTGCTTAGGGAATCACTACATTTCTGAGGCTGGCTTTGAACTCAGGATCCTCCTGACAGCCTCCTGAGCTTCTGGGATTACAGATGAGTACCACCAGGCCTGGCTAAATTCATTGCCTTTTATTTGGAAATGGAAAGCTACAGGAAGATTTTGAAGAGAGAGAGAGACAATCAAATTTATATTTAAAAATATCACTCTAGTTGCCATCAGGACAATAGATATTGGGGGAAAATGAGGGCAGAAGCAAGAACAGAAGAAGGCTATGGAAATCATTCAGGTAACTAATGATGTGGGTTTAGCCTGTATATTGGCTTAGCAGATGCAGAGGAGTGTTCAGATTCTGGGCCTGTTTCAAATGCTTATTTGGAAAGAAGGAAGTCAGAAAAATAAATAAATAAAATGCTGTATAATTTATATCAAATTCTAGAAAATGCAAAACAATCTATAATGACAGGAGATGTTTGGAGACAGCCATAAAAGGAGAGGGGAGGGATTACAAAGAAGGATGAAAGACTCTTTTGATTTTGGTGATAGTCTCATGGGTGTATTCATGTCAAAACTTATCAAATTGTACACCTTAAACATTTGCAATTTACTGTAGGTCAACTATATCTCAATAAAATTATAAAAATAAAGACATAATATTGTCTAATGGACTGGAGTTGGAATGTGAGAGAAAAGAGATCAAAGATGGTTTGTAAGTTTTGGGCTTTGAGCACCTGGATAATGGGAATTAAATTGTCATTCTTATTTCTGAGATAGGGAAGACTGAAAGGAGCAGATTTTGAGAGAAAAATGAGTTCAGTTTTCAACATGTTGTTAGAGATGCCTACTAGATACATTTTATAACATAATAAATACATGGTAGAAAAGAAATGAAGAATGACTCAGTTCCTCTCTATGATCCACTGGTTCTCCAGAAAGCACAGAAGTACACTGGACCAACGGGGACTTCTCATGGCCCCTGTAGACAAATGTTTGTGCACACCTTTTTTCCATTGTTTTCTTTATTTAACATTATGAACATGGTGGACTACATTCTTTTCTCTAAGTTTTAAAGATTCAGTTAATTTGGGGAAACAACTGATGGGTTCATTGTTGCAGGTTGATGAATAAATTTAGCAGAGACTATAGTAACAAGCCCTTGGTCACAGACAAATGAGAATGACTCCACCAAGGATGGGAGCATTGCAGACACTCTTCCTTGGGCTGGCTAGCTTGTGCCTTTCCCCCTCTTAACTGTACATATCAGTAATTCAGCTATATTATGATTTAAATCAGATTTTGCTCCTTTTGTCAGAAAGTACAACATTTGCTTGTTAGTTGATGGGTTGTGATGAAATGGAGTCTACTCCTTGGGTTTGAAACTTAGCTCCATTACTCACTGGATGTGTGACTGCCTCAATTTACTCTAAAATAAGGATTGGAATAGGACCTACTACTACTGTAAGGTACTATTGTTATGAAGATTAAATGAATTGATATGTATAAAACCTTCAGAATAACAACTGGAGATAAAGAAAGTGTTCAAGAAATGTTAGCTAATAGCTTTCTTCTCTGACACTCGGTTTTGACAGTTGGTTCCCACTAAGTTGTGGACTTTTTCGGACCAGGACCAGATATCTTGTCTTTTGATTTTCATCCACTCTAACACCATGCTAGGGCTTTGTCCAGCATCTGGCAAGAATGGTAGCACAAAATGAAAGTTAAAAATATGCTGTTGAATTAAATGATTTCTTCCCTTATGGATAAAGATAAGAATCTCAAGATCTTAGCCCGAAGACTACTGTCCATCTCTCTGCCCTCACTTGTCCCCGCCTTAAAAAAAGCAGGCCATAGTCTCCAGTTTACACCCTCACTCACAGTTCCATTCACTTTCCCACTTTCCCCTTTCCTAATCAGAGGGATCTTGGGGTGGGGCTTCAAGGAACCTCTAGGAGTTTGAAGGGGAGGGAGCTTGGAAACCATAGACTAGCTCTCACAAGTCATGGGTGGGATTTGGTAGTTCAGAAAAGGAGGTACCAGACCTGGAATGGGGGATGGGAGTGATGGTGAAGTGGAGTAGGCTAGTTCAGGATGGACCAGAAATGAGACATTGAGGAAAGCCAGAAAGGACCAGTTGGTGGAGTGGCGGGGGATGGGTGGGTGACAAATGGAATCACGCAGAGGGTGGCTTCTGAGGGCACAGAAGCAAAGGCAGGTGATTGGACGAGAAAGAGAGTCCTAGTTGCCATGGCAGTGACTAGAGGAGAAGGTCTTCAGTTGAGGAGAAGGTCTCCACTAGAGAAGGACGGGGAGCTCTGGCTCCGTGCGTTCCCCAGTAGAGCCAGTGCATCGACCCCCATATATCCCTGCTGACGTGTCAACCGGGAAAGGCTGAAGCCTTCCCGGGCACCGCCCCTCCGCGCCTCGCTACCCACCCGCCCCCTGAGCCCCGACGCCCGCAGCAGCCTACTCCACAGCGTCACCGGCTCCCCGATGTGACCACAACATGGCTGCAGCACCGGGGCTGCTCTTCTGGCTGTTCGTGCTCTGTCCGACCTGGCGAGTGCTGGGCCAACTGGACCCGAGCACCGGCCAGCGCTTCTGGAAGCACAAATTCTGTGCAGATGACGAATGCAGCAGTGAGTGCGCAGGCGGGCGGGCCGCCCGGGGTCTCCGCGGTGGCTCTTCGGGGCTGCATGGGGCTCTGATCCCCCTCAGTCCCCAACCCCGCAGGCTGGGCTAGGGGGTCGCAGGACGATGGGTGGGGCGCAGGAGTGACAAGAGCCTCGGGACCCTGAGTGTGTCCCCTCCGGCTCTGCCGGCACCCTGGCCAGCCCGCTCGGGTTGCGGGGGCTTCGACTCCCACTTGTTGCCAGCGTTTTATTTTTCTCTACTGACTGAGGCGGGGTTGGGAAACAGGATTCCCCAGGGACAGCTCTCAGTTTATTGCCTTCCAGGATTCGCCTAGGATCTCAGTGGGTGACGGGGTTGCGCGCCACGCGCCTGGGGCTCCCCACGCTGTAGCAGAGCGCTTTTCTGCCCCTGCCACAGGGACCTGGCCCGGTGCAGTATCAGGGCAGATGCTCTCCAGGGCTCGGTGGCCCTAATCCCAGCGGCAGGTTGATGGTGGGGCTCCTTGGGAAAGGCTCACTGGCCCCTTTGTCCTTTTGCTGCACTGGGGATTGGGCTGGTTTTGCCTTTTAACAGGGACTAGAGTTTAGGCTTGGGAAGAGCACTGAGTCCAGGCACGCATTGTGTTCCGAGGTCTCGGCCCCGACTCTGCTTCAATCCTGTCATTTCTGTGCATAGAAACCTCCCTTCATATTTGAGGTAGGGTGCCAGGTGGGCCAGTAATCTTTTGCTTTTGAAAGAGGCCAAGGATCTGCACTGGCCACCTGGGAACTGCAGCCTTTTCTGTGCGCAGGAAGCGGACAGAATTGCTTCCCAGTCCTGGATTGGAGGTGGGCGGTGGGGAGGATGTAGCCATTCAGATTCAGATGAAGAGGTTTGTTGCAATAACAATAATAAATACTCCAAGATTTTTATAAGCCAATTCAGTTTTAGACTCAGTCGCTAGTGTTGTTGGAACCTCTTTCCTCTATATATTTACTGGCCCAGAATACTTCTTATGGCCTCCCGCTTGGTTTCTAGTAACCTTGTAACTTGATGACCGTGTTGTCCATAAATTGTAAGCAGTACATATTTTAAAATATTCATGCTAAAAAGGCCAAGAAGTTTACCATTGAGCTCTTTATGCCTAAATTGGTGTTACCAAAAACAAATTTTATAATTTGAATTGTTTGTTCCACTCCAATAAAGAAAAAAGATGTCTCCAATATATGTTAAGCAGTTCCTAGAGGTAACCCTAAGGCTGGAGTAAATAAACACTCAGAAAAGCAAAGCAGCTGCCATGATATTTCCTTTCAGTTTTGGGTGAACAAAATCAGGCTTCCAGCATGGTAGAATGTTTGCTATTCTTGGCTATCAAGCGCTATCCTACGTGGGCTACCTGGACAATCTCATCACTGATGCTTCCTCGGTACTAAGACATGGTGTTGGTAAGGTTCAGTGGGGTAACATAACTTGAGAAATGGCCTGTGTCCAAACAGATGTGACCAAACACAACAGGTGGGTCTGTGTTGTGTTGTAGGAAGTAGTGAGGTGTGTATGTCAGGTGTCCTTGTGTGCCTTCCAAATAAGTGCTCCAAAAAAAAAATAACTAAATAGGTGCTCCATAGTATGCATTATGTTGTCACCTAATATATTACTGATTTGTAAATCCTCTATGACCTAAGGGGGAACAAGAGAAACATTGCCATTTCCACTTGTGATGAGAATTCCCCACCTTAAAGTGTCTCTCACCTTCAAGTTGGCCTCTTAATTATATATGAATTAGGATGCTGACAGTTTTGAAAATAGTCCTATTTTAGCTTCAAAATAACAAGTTACCCTCTCCAAATCTGTGTTTGTTCCTCAGACATATATTTTTATAAAACACACATTCTTGTGTATTTTACTGTTAATTGGCCTTTAGAAAAAGTGTTATTTTCATTTCTTCTTTGTGCTTTGTACATACATCTATTGTCCATTTCATCTTAAATCAGAAACTGTGTATTTGGTCAACCAAAAGAAAAATGTTGCTTCTACCAGTTTCTAGATCAATTGTGATTCTAGTCCTGCATTTTAAGCATGAAGGTATTGCCTGACCTTTTCTCATGGTTAAACTTGTTCCTTGTCAGATAGGATACCCACTTTTGATTTTGTTTATTAAAAAAAAAATACGAATGAGGATGTTTTGAAACAATCTTAATGTTGGATATAGTCAACAATATTTGCTCAGAGAAAATACATTTCCTGGTAATTTACCCAGATCCTGAACACAGAGACAGCAACTCTGCTGCAAATGAAATTGACAGTGTTTATGGCTGCATGGTAGCACTTGCAGCCACTTAAAGGTAATGTCTTTTAGCGGTTAGTTCAAGTTAATTAACCCCTTGGGGGTTCCTGGATATTCTTCCCTCTTCCCTCCCTATTACCTCTGCATGAAGCCATACTTAAGCCTGTCCGTGTCTACACTTGGATTTACATATTTGCAAAATGAAGCTTTTTATGATTGTGAATCAGAAAAAAATTGAGGCCTGCAAGAACCAAGAGTTTCACTGAAACCAGCCATGATTGGTGGTAGCCACATTGCTTTTTATTTCTCAGCACAGAGAAAAATAGAGAAGCTTCCTTTTCCCTTGTCTAATTGCAGGGAATATTGTATTTTATAGCAATAAAATCTCGAAGAATTTTAGATACTTTGAGCAGGTGAATTAAAAGTGATTCCAGAGAGTACTGGAAAAACTTGATTTTTGTTCATAGTGGGATTCATATTTCCTGATGGATCAATGTGGATTGTGAAAAATCAAATTCTAATGTTTGTTTTTCTTTTTTCAATGTTCATATACAGTGTTAATGTACCGAGGTGAAGCTCTTGAAGATTTCAGAGGCCCAGATTGTCGTTTTGTGAATTTTAAAAAAGGTGACCCTGTATATGTCTACTATAAACTGGCAGAGGTATCACCAGAACTTTGGGCCAGAAGTGTAAGTAAAAGTTTGACAGGTGTTATATTTTTACTTTTGATGGGTTTTTCAGCAGTGTAGATTTAAATGACTGATTTCTTGGGGTCTTTGTAGAGTTAACCTAACCTCTCTGCCAGGCCCTGTGCTCCTAACATGCCTTAGGCCTGGCACAGCATAGAAAGTCAGTAGACTTTCTGAAACAGAACTGAACTGGTTGTGGTTGCTACCCCTCACATCAAGTTCCAGAAGGCTCTACACATCATAAAGGTTGTCATGGTGAAAACCTGACAATTCTTAGCTTTGTTGCTTCAAAAAGGAAGGATTCAAGGACATTAGAGTTAATCCTGTAAATTAAGTCTGAGATAGTAACTCAGGCATGCATATTTAAAGTTGATTTTTTGTGTATTTTACCTAATCATTTGTGCTGTTTTTACTCTAAAGAAGCAGAATATTATGTTCATTATGTGCCTTTTTTTTCTTTTTTGCAACTTCTGGGTCATCCATTTCCTGCTTTTCCTATAATCTATGCCTGAAGGTTCCCCCAGGGGTTCTACTTCTAGCCAGTTGTATGGATCTTCTGATGAAAGACATGGCATTGTTTATATCATGCTTTCATATTTTAAATGGGGAGATTCACTAGGAGTGACCTCATTGAGAGACTTATGAGTATTGTCCTTTTCATTTAAATGTGATATGTGGATTGCTTACTTAAAATAGTAGCAAGGGTCTTTGATGACTGTAGGAATGTTCCAGTTTAGAGACATTCTGGGTTGCATCCCTGAAAGTTCTCACCCTAAATAAAATACCACACAGCAGAAAATAAGAGTAATCCCTATGGGAAAACTAGTTTCATTTTGTTGCCATTTCTGATTCTTAGGGGAATGATCTTGAAACTTGGTGCCTTTAGGTACAAACTTTATATTTAGACAGAGTCCCAGTTGCAGTACTCCATATAAAGAACCATCTATTGTTTCTTTCAAGTATACCAAATAGGATTCGTAATCTTTAAACTTGGAACTGTTTTTCCATGTACCTAAGTGGCATTTTTCATACAGTAGTCGTCTTTCTCCCCTTCTTTGAACTTTTGGATAAATGGGCTTGATTTACATTTTCTCCTGTCACATTGTAGCCTGTTAACTATGTTCATCCCTAGGACTCTTGCCATTCTGGGTGGCAGCACTCATCCTGTCTTCCTGAGGAGCCCTGCTTTCAGCACCTGACCAGAAAGGATCTTTGCCGACTGATGAATGTTTGGGTGGCACTTTCTTTGCATTGCTCCTGTGGCATTCATTTGTCTTCTTTGCCTTCAGTCAGGTTGTGTTTTATCTTAGCTCCCTATAAAGTGAAAAACTCCGTTAGGAAAGGACCCCTGTCTAATCCATCTTCCTTTTGAATATTTCCTTTCAGGGCAGTGGCACTTAAGTACATTTGTTCTGATAGTAGCTTATGCAGAATTTGTTCTCTTGTGGCAGTTCTTTGCTCCCCACCCACAAATCAAATCAGCAGCACCTCGGCAGGGATGATGTATGGAAGCAAAATTAGGTATAAAAATTATTTCCAGTCATGAGCCTCCATGATTCTGCATCATTTTTTTTCATATCACAAGAAATGGGATACCACCCAGTGTGTAATTATGGAGCTTTATATAATCTATGGTCTCAATTGACACAGATTAAGAAGAGATAAATGTGTTTCCTTTCTCCATACATTTCTGGGTTTTTTTTCCTTTTCCAAATTTAACCTTAATAGAATTTTCATCAGAAGGGAAAAGTGTATTTCCCCTCAGACTCGCCTCTCATGTCATGAATGTTATACTTAGGAAATTAAAAACTCTTTAGTTTTCAAAATGATTCTCCTTTTGAGTTTTTAGTTTTCATTCTGCAATGTTGTTGATTTTCTAGAGTCTCAGACTTTATCTGCCAGTGATGAAGCTTTTAATTGCTCCGTCTTGTCTTATCTAATCTTCATGGCAGTATTCTACCACTAATACTGGCTCTCAGATGGTTTCTAGATATAACAAGAACATTCATGAATGGGGATATTTTAGAGTTAGTGATAAGATGCCTTTTTTAATTTTCTTTTTTGGGCGTTTGATTTGCCTATCAGTTTCCTTTAATTATTGGCAAGAATCTTCTGTTCCTTTTAGTCAGTAGTTAGTAATAAGAGTGTCTTTCTCAAGGGGAACTTTATATACCTTTTGTACACTTTATGTAACTTCATATAATTTAGCTGTTGGTGCTGAAAATAAATGGGGTTCTTTTCTGCAGAGGATTTATTTTGGGTGAAATTGAAGCTTGATATGTGGTTTAGTATGCATTATATTGAATATTATTTTCTCCCCAAGTACTTGTAAAAGTAGATTTGGAAAAAGCTAGGAAAGCATATTCTATCAATACATTTGCTATAGTGGTAATACATTTTGGAGATTTTGTATTGTTTTTACTTATTAATTTTCATGACTGTTGTGTATTGGTTAAGAAAGACATAAATATTGGTTTATGAGCAATGCTACAAAATGTACAGGTAAATTCTTGCTAGAGGTTATTTGGAATTGCATTTATAACCAGCTTTGATTTATATAGTTTTAACCATAAAATATACAATAATCTCCTATGCAGATCTTTTATTTACTTCAGAAGTCTTAACTTTATATGATCTGTGTTGAGAATTAAGCTAAATGTAAAAAAGAAAACTTCAGTGGTTGGAAATGTTGTTTTAACAGTTCTGTACTTAATTTTTATTTGGAATAATAATCTCAGTGTAATTGTTATAGCAACTTTCTTTCTATTATATGTATATTTATATACATATACCTATCTATTATATGTATATTTCCTGCCACTTCTGAGAATCTCTTATTTATATTCCTTGTACAGAATTTATTTTATATTTGTCTCCTTTGCACTATAGGTTGGCCATATTTTTCGATATTTTCCGAAAGATTTCATCAAGGTAGTTCGTGAATATACTAAAGAAGAGCTACAAATTTCAACAGTTGTAAGTTATGGATTTCTTTTTTGTTCTCAATTGTAAACTGGCTTATAAATCCACCCATTATATTCAGTTAACTGCTTCTGAAAGTTTTATAATGTGTTTATAACATTTGTGTATCAGATTTTCATTTGAAATCAGACTACCTATAAAAAAAAGTTTGAAAGGCATTCAAGGGTGATTATATTATAATCTGAGAGTTTTCTAATATATTGAAACAGATATTCTTATAGAAGGCTATTTACTCAACTATAGGGCTTTTCTCTTCTGTTTTATATGTGAAAAATAAATAATGTAATATATTTGTACTTGGCTATTAGATTTAAGAGGTAAATAATTTCATTTTACAGGCAAAAGGAGGTATTCCAACTTGAAAACTACTCATTGGATAGTTATTAGACATTTTAAGTATATTTGGGTTAAATTAATAAACTCTAACTTTTATACTAGGCTAGAAATACGTACTTACAAAGGTTTTCTTATTCTTAGTCATATATGGGATCGTAGTCATGTTATAGATTTGGAAAAGGGGACCTGAGCGTTTCAGGTGATGTTCAGTCTCAGATCTTTTAAGGCCCCAACTGCTTCCTTTATACAGCATTCCTGTATTGTGCTCTGACTTAAATTGATTTTGTGACTGAAAGGATTTCGTGTTCTAGAATTCTCACTTCAGCTGATTATTTTCTAGAGTTTTAAATTATGTAGTAATTGATGCCCACCAACATTGAAACATCTTTGGGCAGCTCTTTGTAGTGGCTGTAGAATATGCAAGCTGCTAGGCTAGGATAGTTCTTAGATTAGATGGGGTGAATGGATAAAGTCATCCTGTTTGTTGTTGCTGTTCCTAAAATTTCTTCATAATCTCAGGGGCCATAAAATCACCTCTGTTGATTGTTGGACTTCATTGTTGGTAAAGAGAGTTAGTTCTTGGGATTTAAGCTGTGACAGCAGTTCACTGATTACAGAGAACTCATTTGTTTTGAACTCTGCCGTTTCATTATGTTTCCCATTACATGCATCCCTCATGGCTTAGAAATGCATGTGATGGGGAGAGGAAATCACTCATCCCTACTACATTGAACTGCCTCCCCCACCCCCAGAACCCCCACAGAATATTATGAAGATTTAATTAGGAGTTGGAAATTTTTTTAAAAAATTCCATTCATACTATGGCTCCATTTATATGTCGATTTGCTTACTAGTGGCAAGAAGGAAGACTAGATAAATATATAGATAGTCCTGAGAGAGGTCTTAGTGACTGTGAAACCCTGATGAAGAGGAAGGTGTATAACTTGTTGAATCTTGTTTTCAGTTTGTTCTTGTGGTAATAATAATGTGAGGAGCCTCCTTAATATCATTCTTTATTCCATCAAATGTACTTGTATCTCAGTAAGATACTTTAAAACTGATTCATCTTTCTCAATGCTGCAGGATCTTCCAGCTTCTCCTGAGCAAATGATTAAGAATTAAATTCCTGAAACATAGGTGTAGATTTTAGAGCTGGAGGATCCTACAAGTGATACCTCTCCTTTCCCTACTTATGCTCAGAGCAAATTGAGAGAGACCCAAGAGTCAGGCTGTTGGAGACCAAATTGTCACCATTTTTACTCATTATGCTTTTTTAAAGAATATGACCCATGTTAAAAAAAGAAAGAAAGAAAGAATAGACTTTCTAACACTGTAGTCTAGAAAAAGACAGATTTACCTCAGCCATAGAAGGAGTTAGCCAATGGGGGTTGGAGGAGGGTAATCTGGTTGACCCCAAAGATTCTTTAGAACCAATCCTGAATTTGGGAGCATGGATGAGTTTGCTTTTGTGACACTTTGTTATTGACACACTAATGTTTTCCTTTTCCTTACAGGAGACAGATTTTGTTTGTTTTGATGGTGGAAGACATGATTTTGATAATTATAGTGTAGAAGAACTTCTAGGATTTTTGGAATTGTATGATTCTGCAGATGAAGATTCTGAGAAAGCTATAGAAAAAGTGGAACAATTTCCTGAAGTCTCCCAGGATGTTGAACCTGAACCTAAACCAGTAGTAGCAAACTCAGAGCAAATTGAAAGTGCATTCTCAGAAAACACTATGGATCTTGAGGAACAATTTCTGGCTCAGAAGAACCATCCTCATGCAGATAGTCAAACAGATAATGCTCAAGGTGAACAAACTTCATTTGAACCCTTTGAAGAAATACTACAAGATGAATTGAAAGTGCAAGAAAGTGAAAACAACAAAACCAGCAACAGTTCTCAGGTCTCAAACGAACAGAAGACTAATGCTTATACACTTTTGAAAAAAGAAATGACATTAGACTTGAAAACCAAATTTGGCTATACTGCTGATGCACTTGTGTCTGATTATGAGACGACCAGACTGGTGACTTCATTAGATGAAGATTTTGATCATGAGGAATTGGATGCTGATTATTATGCATTTGATAAGGAAGAAGAGGAGAATGAGGAAAGCTTTGGGGAGCTCCCATTACTAACCTTTATAAGTGAAGAAGGCATGAAATTCTCAGTGGAGTTTGGAGTGGAGAAATATTCAATAATTGAAGAGCAAAATTCAAATGAAGAAGATAAGGTTGAGGTAACTCTGCCCCCAGGCATCAAGGATGATATAAATATACTGACAACCTTGGAGGATACTTTATATATTGGCACAGTTGGTGATGAGAAAACAGATATGATGGATTTGGGGAATTCTTATTCAGAAGAAGAAAAAGAAGATGAGGATGCTTTAGTTCCAGATAGAAAACAGAAGAAACCACAAGCAGCAACAGATTATATTTATCCTGAAAGTGCAGAATATGGCCTTTTTGTGGAAACCTCTAAGACAGATAATGATGAAGAGCCCAAAGTGGACATTGAACTTCATATTAAATGAAAAGAGACAGATGTTCAGGAGCCTAAGAAGCACCTGATGCAAGATGTTTCAGAATTAGAGGATGAGAAGATAGAAGGGATGATTGCATATACTTCTCCCCAAAGCAATAAGCTCAGCTCATTGCCAGCTGTTGAAAAGGGCAAGGACACATTAAAATCAGCCTTTGAAAACAACGAGAATGACCTAAAAGAAGCAGTTATCCATATCTCAAAAGAAGTGAATGAAGAACTCTCTTCACCTGGAGAGAAGATTTTGGAAGATAGCTTAGAGAATAAATCTCTACATAAAGCTGTAGGGAGTCTGATGACCCAAGAACAGAGTAAACCACCAGAATCCTTGGGTATTGCAACATTCCTGGGAGATAATCAAAATGATGCATCCAAAGATGGAATGGAGGAGCCAGGTTCAGTAAGTACACCAACCCTGCACATAGACTCAGTGGAGCATCAACCTCAGGAAATTAAAGAGGGACTAGTTCTGAAAACTGAAAATCAATCTGGATTCTCCTCTCCAGATGGAATTGGTTTGTTAAGAGAACCGGAAGAAGAGGTCCCCAGTCCCGGAAAAAATCTTTCTTGGCAACAAGAAAGAGATGTGATTGTTACAGTTAGTCATGTAAATGAGAAGATAGGGCTTTCCAAGGACGAGGGTAAAGAGCAGTCCTCGGCTGAAGAATTGATTCAGCATAAGGCAACACAGGGGACACAGGAAATTAAAAAAACAGAGCAAACTGATGAGTTAGAAGTACCGGGTCTCCATACCAAAAGGCCAGCAGCAGTAGAGGAGGATTATTATCCCCCTGAAGAGCTACTGGAGGATGAAAATGCTGTAAGTGCAAAACAGTCAAAAGAAAAACATTCTGGGATTCAGAATGTTAACCAGCACGTTCTTGAGAAAGCAATTTTAGAGACTATCAATCCTGATCTAGAAACCAAAGAAAACAAACAAGAAACGAGTATAATTTGGGAGATTTTTAAGAAAAGTGAAACCACAGCCAAAAGGGTAGACATGATGGACAAGGAACGAGGTGATATGGAAATGGGAAAGGAGGAAAGTCCTCTGGCAGATGAGGAAGCCCAGGGACTCTTTGATGGAAGTGATGAGGAAAACACTCAGACTTCAGGGATAAGTGAAGTATTTCAGGATAAAGATTCTGACGATCTTGAAAAAGACAACCCTAAGGAACATCTGAACACTTCAGGGTCTACAGAAAAGGCTACTGGAAAAGAAATCTCAAAAGAGGACCTTGAGGACATAGGGCATATCACAGACACAGAAAGCCAGGGTCCTGCTTCTGCAGACCTTGAAGATGATATACTTCCACAGAGTCCACATATAGCCCTAAAGCCAGAGCTTATCGATCAGGAGGAAGACTTGCCCATAATCCGCAGCTTCTTTACAGAACAAAAGTCCTTGCAACGCTTCCTGAAGTACTTTGATGGCCAAGAACTGGAAGCCATGTTGCAGGAAATGTCATTAAAGCTGAAGTCGGCACAGCAGGAGAGCCTGCCCTATAACATGGAAAAAGTTCTAGATAAGGTCTTCCGTGCCTCTGAGTCACACATTTTGAGCGTGGCAGAGCAAATGCTTAATAATCGTGTGAATGATATTAGAGACATAGGAATAAAGGAAAGTAACATATTTGAAGAGGCTGCCGTGCTGGATGATATCCAATACTTGATCTATTTTGTGAGGTACAAGCACTCCACAGTGGAGGAGACTGCTTCATTGATAACAGCGCCTCCTCTAGAGGAAATCTGGGCTAAAGCTGAAGGTAAATAACTGCCTGCGGCTTGAGCTGGAGAAAAGGAGTTGTTCCATCCAGGTGTTTTTGTGTGTTATTGTAAAGTTCTGTTCAGTTTCCATGTGCCTAAAGGAGAAAGAAGACTGACTCAGGAGCCCCATATGTTCCTTTATTCATTCTTTGGGGCTAGAGCATGAAAGGACATTGCTTATTCTTTTTTTCCTTTAGGACAGTTGGGATTGGTTAGCATGTTCAAAGAGAAATTTTATAAAAAGCTAAAGAGAAAGATATAAATGAGAAACTAATGCACAAAAGTAGACCTGTTAACAGTACAGATTTTATGTTAAAATTATAAAAGGGCTTTATTAAACATAATTTCTTAATCATAAAATATCTGTACTAGATCATGTGGGTGTGGAGTGACTAGCATAACTTTTTTTTTTTAGAATTTAATCTCTTTTTATGTGGTGCTGAGGATCGAACCCAGTGCCTAACCTGCACTAGGCAAGTGCTCTGTCACTCAACCCTAGCCCTAGAATAACTTTTAATGGATAGCTTGCCTGAATTCCCCTCCCCAGCATTTATTTTTTGTGGATACCATGCTATTTCCAGTCTCTTGGGGGAGAGGTCACTTATTCTGGTTTTACTCCACTGGGTTCTAAGGTCCTTGCATGCATATTAATCAAGGATGGAACCAGGATGACAAGCCTTATAATGTAGTGCTTGACACATAGAAGCCTTTCAATTAAATATTCGTCAAACTGACAATGAGCCAATATCCTGATGAAAGCTTTCTGTTTCCTGGTTTCATATTTGATCATCTCTATCTATTGTTTTTCAAAATGAAATATTTCAACTGAGAGTATATGATAAGAATTTCAGAAGGACATAAAGCCATTGGAAAAATTTACTTCCCAAGAATGCTATTTTTACCTGATAATTTGGGGAAGAAAACAGTTGTACATTTAATCAAAGCAGATATATTTTGGATAAGAATGCAACGTACAAGTGAATGTTCAGGGTAGAATATGAAGCTGTAAAGAGATAATCTTTGCTCTGGATCCTATTGGTCTATGTCCTGAGCTCAGGAAGGAGATAGGTTCACCATTTGGCTCCTAGGTTACTTTGAACATATTTGAAAGGCACATTAGCAAGCTAGACTTACGGAATTCCCTTCTCTATACTGGCTCGGTGAGACCAGCACACTTGTAGATGAAAGAGTTCCTGTTATTTCTGAGCAGAATAGACATTTCACATTTTTGTTCTGGACCAGAATTCTCTTCTGCACATTTATTCATGTGGGTGTATGTTGGTTTGCCAAGGGAAGGTAAGTTATTGAAGCCTCTATCATAAATGTATTTGTTTATAAAATACTTTGGATTAAAGGCTTCTTTATAAATTTGACTGTACAGTTTAGTCATCCTTTAAATGGGATGAAAACAATTAACCCTCCCATATCCTTGCCCAGTTGTTCTCATGGGCGCATGCCAGGACATGGAGGGCAGTGTTGAGGTTTCTGGAGCTGTGTGCTGAGGGGGAGTGCTGATCATTGGGCTTAAGTGGGGGTAGATAGTGTCATACAGCTGGCTCAATGCATTCTTCTCCCCTGTAGAGATGCAGCCACCCCATGAAGATGATTTTCCTAAAGAGAACACAAATCATCTTAATAGAAATCTTCATGAAGAGCCTCGCCTCCTGAGTCATCATTTAAATATGAACCATCCTGAAGAGCCCAGCCTCTTGAGTCAACCTGTGACTGAGGACATGGGTGTCTTAGAAGTGTCTCAGATCCCAAATACTGAGAAAGTAGACCCAGGTAAAGCTTGCCAATTTTTCTCTACAAAGTAGAGGCATTATCATAATGAAGGCTTTCAAGGATATTTGTTGCCAAAGGTACAAAATAGAACAGAGAGTGATATAGGTACATGTGAGTTCAAAAAAAAAATCTCTTAAGTGAGAGAAAATAAAGAATAAAGATGATTAGAAATCAAAAATAGGCCAGAGACTGTAAGTCACCTAAAAGCAAATGTTTAGCTATGACTAGCTTGTGTAAACCATTTACAACTAAAATATTATTCTTCAAAGGCCTTATGCTCTAAAACTAATTTTCAACCAGACCAACAGCACCAGAAACTCTGGGGGTGGGACCCACATTCTGTGTTTAGCAGGCCTTCCATTAAAGTCTGGCCTGGTACAAGTTAGCTTGAGAATCACTGTTCATAGTCTCTTAAATTCTGTGTTTTTTCCCTTTTCTTCTAAATGGAATGTAATATACCTCAAGTCCTGCTTTGACTTGCTTCCTGGACATGGTAATTAAACTTTTTCAAATGCAGTCAATCGTCCAGATCTTTATACTATATACTTACAGGAAGCAGTACAGAACTGCAATCCATTTTAGAATGACACTTATGAATACTTCATCATAGTGCACAGTATCCAGTGGGAGATGAGAAACAATTTTTTTTAAAAATCCCCAATAATGGCATCAACAGCATTCTACTTTTGTGTTGCTCACTCTCATTTTATCAGTAAATTAGATGATGACTAATTGTTTTATTTTATCCATCCAGTATGGTGCTATGAAGCCATAATTACTGTATTTTGTGTTTTTAAAGGTTCTGGTCTGTAAGCATAGCTATAGCATTATCCTGCACCAGTGCA
Source organism: Callospermophilus lateralis (assembly GCF_048772815.1). Lineage (NCBI taxonomy): Eukaryota > Metazoa > Chordata > Mammalia > Rodentia > Sciuridae > Callospermophilus > Callospermophilus lateralis. The sequence continues at coordinate 353,649 of NW_027512699.1, forward strand.
GGGCTTAGCAGCACTGATCCTGACCCCCCACATCTGCACACAGAGTGTAGGAGAACTCATAGCAGGGGGGGATTCAGTTAATTTGAGAAGGAATAACATATCAGTTCTCCCATTTTCCAGAAGACATTGCATCCATATATGAACACTACTGACTTATGTACTGTGTTTAACTCCATAAGGTTCTGAAAATGAATAACGCATCATTAAGATTTGTTATTTTCATGCTCCAAAGCTTTCAAGATTAGCGAAAACTTGGCTTACAAAATTAAGCATGAATTATTTCCCTGGCCTTTTAGGTTCCACCACAAAATGATGTCAATCACCTTTATAGGTAAAATCTTCCCAAATGTCATTTAATGTGTCTCAGGTGCTGAGATGCTGAGCCAATGGGCAGACTTCACCAGCAGTCAAATTCATAGACCAATAGTGAATGGAGGGCCTGGGGTTGTAGCTCAGTAGTAGAGTGCTTGTCTAACATGTGAGGCACTGGGTTTGATTCTCAGCACTGCATACAAATAAATAAAATAAAGGTCCATCAAAAACTAAAGAAAAATTTTAAAAAGTAGGCAAAAGCTTAAAAAAATAGTGGTGAATGGAATCGGCGGACACAACATCTTTTTTTTTTTTTTTTTGTATGTGGTGCTGAGGATCGAACCCTGGCCGCACGGCCAGACGAGCGGATTACCGCTTGAGCCACATCCCCAGCCCAACTGGTCCAACTTCTTAATAACTGCATGTTGGACTCCTAGCTGTTTAATCAAACATACTCCAGGCTCATGTAACTCATACTGAAATTCCACCCCTACAAGCTCTCAGGTCTAACTGGAATTCTACCTCATTCACAGAGCCTCAATGCAGGTCTGTACCCAATTCTCTTTAGTCTCTCTTGGTATTACTGTGTTCTTTTTAAATAGCTGTCATCTGTCCACTCAATAAATAGTTGTTGAGTATCTCTGCCAGGTGCCAGATGCTGTGTTAAGCCTTGGCTCATTCCACCTGTAAATCTGCAAACCAAGACTCCCTCTCTTTCAGCTTTCCTAAAATTTTTAACACAAAGTTTCACCAGCACTAAATCCATGTTTGTTGAATGTGACCCTGTCTATATATCTCTGGTTTTAAAAATTTTCCTTTAGTAAATATTGTTCTGGTAGCAGTTGTATGGCCATGGAAGTAGTGGAGAGTAGACTGGAGATTGTTCATTTTATAATTGAAGGGTCTGACAGCTCTAATTAGGATTTTGAAGTTTTTTTCTCTGTGTTAATTGTCTTTAGGAGAGCCACATATTCCAGGCACTGTGACTCATATATTTAGTGAAACACTCGATGAATATTGAAACTGAAGAGAGACAATTCTTATTCTATAGCATAAAATAAAATAGCCATTTCCCCTATCAATTTTAGAGCTACTTATAACAGAAGGTACTCCTGTTGATGATGCTGATACAGAAGAAAAACTAAAGGAGATAAAGGTGGAAGAGCCACCAGATGCCACCCTTTTGGACAACATGCTTTCCTTGTTATATTCATACTTGCTTTATTTCACTAAGATGGTAAGTTTGACATAGTTTCTTCAATTAGAATGTTGATTATTTATTAGTTTTTAAGTGACTTCTGGTCATGAAGTGAAGAACTTAAAATGTCTTTATGAAAATGATTCCTGACCCTTTGAGTAGATAGCTCCTAAAACAAAAGCCATAGGGGTGTGACTTAATGGCTACTTAGTTTAGCATATGAGGAAGATTTGCTGTCTACCAAGGCTGGACATTTGTACACCTGTAAAAACTTGGTTCTTCCCCTCAGAACCTTTCATTTTTGAAACACAGTAAGATAATGGCAGAAAGAGAGGTATTTATTTGATGGTAGAACATTATTGTCCATAAATGCATTTATTATGGTTGGAAGGGTGATCAATAAGGTCAGAAAGTAGTTGAGATGTGTTTGAAGCACAGGCAAAGGACAAACAGGAGTGTGACATGTGGTTTGTTGTTGATTAGACAGGCTGGGGTGGAGGATGGTGGGGGAAGCTGGCAGTCAGAAGAAATGTGTTCAGAGAAATGGAAACATGAAGAAAAGGATATTTGGGGAGGCCAGGAGAAGGTGAATAGTTGGTGTTGTATAAAGTGTGAAGTTGGAGGGGAATGGTCTGTTGGAGAGGCCAGCAAATCTTAAAGGAAGTCATGAGCCAAAGTAGCATTAGACCATTAATAGTGGGGATCCTTAGAAAGTTTTAAGAATGAAAGGAATTAGGTTAGATCTGTTTCTTAGAAAGAGTCACTTAAGGCTGACCTTTCTAAAGAAAATCATGATCCAAACAAGACATTTAATCTGCCTAGAAGCTTATCTAAGCATTTTAGGACTTACCTCCCCCTCATGGTATTTGTTGATGTTGGACTTTTAGAGTTTAATTATAGGAATGAGAAAGCTTTTAGAGCTTGGAGGTGAAGATGGTCCTAGGGCCATTGTGACAGTAATCCTTCTCAACTGAAGTTGTTCCCTGTAGGTTGTGTTATTTCAAGACTTGTGTAAGAAAAGTGATGTTGTTGTTTTCCTTGTAAAATGTATAGATTTTGTAGCCAGGTAGATCTGGTTTCAAATCCCAAGGTTATCATTTAGAAGTTTGGGCAAATAACTAAACTTTTGAATATCAGATTCCCCATCTGAAAAATGTAGATAATGCTTACTCCAATCATAAGAATTAAATGATTTGACAAGGTAAAGTGTCTGGTGAGGTGTTTGGCATTTTGTAGGGTTTTACCCCCACGCACCCCCTAATTCTCATGTAGGCAGTCAGAGGTGGTATAAAGACAATGAATACCTGGGGAGGAAAGACCACCAGGGTGGAAAAGATGTGATGGGGAGAAATGAATCATTTTTCAGTTGGCTCCATGTTTGTTCATGGTGGTGGCAGCTACCTGGGTAAGGAGTATGTACAAGCCAGGCAGTTAGAATAATGATATTTCCAGTGATTAAAGCCCAGTCTTCCACAGTCATAATTTGATTATCAGAATGAATCAACATCACTTGGAAAGTTTACAGCCTCACGATATGGGAAGAATTTCTTTATTCATATTTTTAGGTATGCACAGAGCCCTCGTCTAGGTCTAGGTCGGGGTACACGAATGTGGTGCAGGTATGCTCAGTGATTTTGCAGTGATAGGTAAGACATTGACGTGAGTGGCAAAGAAGAGGCACAATGTTATGAGACTGATTTGAAAGGAGCCTTCAAAAAGGCATTTTGATGTCCCAGTATGTACAGGACATTGTGCGAGGACTAAAAGAGTCTAACAGGTGTAAGGCATGATTGTGATTTTTGAAAGTCTTAAGAAAAGGACTTAACAAATATATGCAAAAATTATGAACAAGTCAATGTAAAATCTTAAACAAGTAGTATGATATCTGATAGGACTGCAGAGTAATAGGCTCTGATGTGTTTGGGAGATGTGCACCAATCAGATTCATTGATCAATGGAATCTTAGTAGAATCTTAGTGTTAGAAGAAACCTTAGAAGGCTGTTAGTCTAGTTTCTCACTCATTGGTGTAATTTTCTTTACTGTGGCCCTGACGAATAGTTATGAGGCCTCTACACCAGTATTTCCTAGCATGAGTCACTCTCTTACAAGGCTATATGTTCTTCTGTTGTCTAGTTCATCCTTGTATTGACTCCAAATTTTCCTCCACATGATTTCCTCTATAAAATTGAATTCTTTTCTACATAGAAATCCTTTAAATATTTGAAGTTATATCTTAATTTAAAAATTATTTTTAGTATTTTTATCATGGAAACTTTCAAATAAGAGCAGAAAGAATAGTAGGGGACTATAGGTAACCATAACATACTGTACATTTCAGAATACTAGAAGAAAAGATTGTGAAAGTTTTACCATAAATGATGTTTGAGGAGGTAAATATATTTAACCTGATTTAAACTTTACATAGTGTATACATGCATCAAAATGTCATGTTACCTACTTCAATAATTATAATGTTTATTTCTATGTACTAATTAAAAAATAAATGTAATTAGAAAAGCTTTAAAGAAAAGCATAGAGAATAGTATAATGAACCCACGGGCCATCACCCAACTTAACAGTAATTCCTTGATAGCCAATATCAGTGAGTTTTTTTTTAATTTGTTCTAATTGGTTATACATGATAACAGAATGCATTTCGATTCATTGTACATAAATGGAACAAAACTTTTCCTAGTTGTACACAACACGTGTAGTAGTCCTACATGTACCTCGGGTAATGAAGTTCATCTCATTCCACCATCTTTCCTATCCCTATGCCCTCTCGCCTGTCCTACCTCCCCTTTGCCCAGTCAAAGTTCCTCCATTCTTTCCATGCCCCTTGCCACCCACCTCACCCCCATTATGGGTCAGCATCCACTTTCAGAGAGAACATACAGTTTTTGGTTTTGGGGATTGGCTTACTTCCCTTAGCCTGATATTCCCATTCACCCGCAGATGCCATAATTTTTTTCTCTTTTAATGCTATAAGTAACATTTCATTTTGTATATGTACCACAGTTTCTTTATCCATTCATCTGTTGAAGAGTTGTTTCCACAAAACTATGGAATGCTTCACAAATGTGGGTGTCATCCTTGCTCAGGGACCATGCTAATTTTTTCTGTATTGTCCCAATTTTAGTATATGTGCTGCCAAAGCAATCACACTCTGAGTTTTAACAAATGTAGATACCTATGTAAAAACTACCATAATCAAGATATAGAACAGTTTTTTCACTAGAAAAGGGGTTTCCTTGGGATCCTTCCCAGTGAGTTCCTTCACCACCTGTTCCAGACAACCACTGATAACTTTTTTTTTAAACTATAGATTCATTTTTCCTACAGTACTATTTCATATGTATGCCCCTATAAGTGGACTCATATCTAGGAGTGCAATTGCCTCCTACGTCTAATGTATGTTTTTATCTTATGTGATACTGTCAAGCCATGCTAATAAATGACCACAATCATTTTATACTTCCACCAGCAATTTAGGAGACTTTCACTTGACTTCATCTTCACTAGCACTTGGGCCATTCTAGTGAGTATGTCTTTGTGAGTTTATTTCCTGATAATTAATGATATTGAGTGAACTTTTTTTTTGAGATAGGGTCTCACTAACTTGCTTAGGCTCTTGATAAGTTGCCAGCCTCAAACTTGGGATCCTCCTACCTCAACCTTCTGAGCTGCTGGGATTACAGACATGTGCCATCATGCCTGGATCAAATACTTCTTCATGAGCTTGTTGACCATACTGTTTTTGTATGTCAACTCTCTCTGGCTAGCTGGAATCCAGACTTCTCCCAGCTCAGTGCCAACTGTGGGATTGGTTAGCTTATAGTTGTTCTTGGCCCTCGCAGGTACTGCTTAGAATGTAGCCCCAAACTCAAGACCACCTCCATGCAGATTTCTGGAACTCTCTTTCTTTGTGGCTCCCATCTTTCTGGTAGTTTTCTCTACATGTTTTTGGCTGCTTAATCTCCTGGAACTCTGGTCTCTTTCTCCTCAGTGAGACTGTTAGGCCCCATTTGGGTTCCCCTTCCCAAACTGAGGTCTAGAGGGTGCCTCAAGGTAGAATGCTCACCTATTTGTTCTCCTTCTCTTAGGGGTGACAGTTGCATGTCCCTTGTGGCTTTCTATCTGAAAAATAGCTCTTTAAAAATATATTTTGACTGTGCATGGTGGCACATGCCTTAATATCCTAGTGGCTCAGGAAGCTGAGAGAGAATCATGAGTTCAAAGCCAGCCTTAGCAAAAGTGAGGTTCTAAGTAACTCAGTGAGACCCTGTCTCTAAATAAAATACAAAATGGGGCTGAGACTGGGGATGTGGCTCAGTGATCAAGTGCTCCTGAGTTCAATCCCTGGTACCAAATATATATTCCAACTTTCTGGTTGCTTTCAGTGGGAGAACAAGTCTCATATAAGTTAATTGATTTCTCCTTTTGTTGTAACTTTTTGCAATAATTGAAAAAAATATGTTTGTGGGACTTCTAGGATATATTGTAGTTTTGGTGAATAAATGACATCCCCCTGGTACAACAATTTAACCTGTTTTCTCTATTGCCTTTTTTTTTTTGGTGGTGCTGGGATTGAACCTCGGGCTCCATGCATTCTAGGCAAGTGCAGAGCTAACAACCTCAGCTTCTCTCTGTTGCTTTATATTTCTTGGAAATTCATAGTCAGGTTTAGGTTCAATTCTTTTTCTTATGAAAACTTAATAGGAAATATTGCATTGACATATGCATATCCTCTCCTTTGATGTTGACTACTAGTCAACAGTGACGTTGGTGAGATTTGCTAATATATTATAGGTTGCAAAATAGCAATGGTCTGAGTTGCTGGATTTTTCTTTCTTCATTTAAAGGATGGGATGCCTACACAAATAAAAATTTGATTATTCTTTTTTTTGGGGGGGGTATTGGGAATTAAACTCAGGGGCATTTGGCTAGTGAGCCATATCCCCAGCCCTATTTTGTATTTTATTTATATACAGTGTTTCACTGAGTTGCTTAGCAATTCCCTTTTGCTGAGGCTGACTTTGAACTTGCTATCCTCCCTCCTCAGCCTCCCTAGCTACTGGGATTACAAGTGTGTGCCACGGCGCCTGGCTATGATTGATTATTCTTTACACAGTTATTTGGTTTGTATAGTTAAGGCAGGAGATAAATATTTGATTCCTTTTCTTTATTTAAACACTTTTCAGAATAGTAAGGTATTCTTCTAGCTTATCAAATGATACCCAAAGGGGCTTGAAATCTTTTTATTGTTTCATTGTTTTTATTTGTTGCCATAAAATTAATTAGTTCTTTCATATATTTAAGTTTTTGTCTTAAATAAATTTTTTAAATTATAAAAACCAGGTTATCTAAAAGAAAATAATGATCCAGAGGGATTCTAGCCAGGTGTTAGGCAATGTGATGATAATAGGGCCTGTTACAAACTGGAAAATTTAAAGTATGCTCAATTTAAAGTATTTAGATTCAGGCTGGGGTTGTGTTTCAGTGGTAGAGCGCTTGCCTAGCATGCATGAGGCACAGGGTTAGGGTTAGGGTTAGGGTTAGGGTTAGATGGTTAGGGTTAGGGGTTCGATCCTTAGCACCATATAAAAACAAAATAATGTGTCCACCTGAAACTAAAGATACATAAATAAATTTTTAAAAAAAGTATTTAGATTCATTATACTTGAAAACACTGCAAGTGAACAAAAAATATGAGACTGTCAGTATCCTTTCTCTTGAAGAAACTATTGGAAAATATTGAGGAGGTGGATTTCTGACGAGGAGATTGGTTTAGAATTGCCATGATTCTTTGTGACTGTTTTGTTATAAATTTAAGGTTTCCCATTTCTTCTAATTTGTCTGTTTCAGCTGTTTACTACATTGCCTGATGAGTATCAACCTGGGCCTGATTTTTATGGACTACCATGGGAGCCTGTAGTTTTCACTGTTTTCTTTGGATTGGTATCCTTTGTCATTTTCTTTTGGAGAACTGTTCTTGTTGTGAGTAAATTAACTTACTTATACCTTAGCACATAAGCACAAGGATTATTTTATATAGCCACTGCCCCCCCACTTTTTTTCCTTTTCAGTTGGTAAAACACAGATTAGTGGTTTAAGTCAAACTAACCTTATAAAATAATTTAGTGTGGGTGCAGTTGGTAGAACTGGTAATTCTTACAGCCATCCTGACCAGTAGTTTCATACGTATCATAAGTCTTAAAAGTGGGTAAAAGATGGGATAGGTTAGATAAATATCCTTTTATGTAGCATATATGTCTAGTAATCTATATTAAAGAAATAACTATGCTTTGAAGATTTTGGTAATGTTTTTCAGTGGAACAGTGTATTAGATTGAAGACTTAGCACAACATAATTCATTTAGGGAATATTGTATGTTCGCTTAATGGAATAGTAGGCAGATTTATCTATTTCAAAGCTTTGAGGTACAGAAAATGCTCACAATTAAATGTGAAGTGGAAAAAAAAAGCAGAAACTAAGATTTAAATGTTGATGAACTGTATGTTAATATAAACACATATAAACAGGGGGAAATGCTACAAAGAAATACAGTAATATGAAAAAAAGGAGATAAGATAATTTTTCCAGTCTTTTATATATATTTTTCCCAGATTTTATGATTTGATCATATGTTCAGAAAATACCTTTTTATTTGGAAGTATAGATTATGTGTTGTCCAAAAATCCATTAAATGTTTTGTTCATTAAGTCTTTTTTTTCTGAGCAGAATTAGTCTATCTCTGTGTATGTGTGTACATATATGTATAAGCGTATATATATATAAGCTTATACATACATATGTTTGTACTGTAGGTCATTCTGTTTCATAGTTATTTAACATAATTGGAAGAAAATTATTTTAGGTAAATGGACTTTGCATATGAAAAACCTAACAGTTAAAGAGGCCAAAAGCATTGGATACAAATCTTTTCAAATCTGAGTGTTCTTTTTTTGATTTCTTAATTATATCAGACATATCATTGTTAAGATAAGTTTCCTCTCCTTGTACAATTGAGTGTAAGATCTCTTAAAAAGCATTCCCTTCTTAAATAGAAGAATTGTTTGCCTGGATTCCTGTGAGGAATTTTCACAGTTCAATCTCATTGAACTTTTTCTCAGCTAAAAGGAAAAAGGAAATAGAAGGATGAAGAGAAGGGAAAAACATGAAAACCCTTTATATTTCTCTCTTATTTCTTTCATTTCAAGAAAGAAACAATACCTGTTTCTCTTTTCACTAGGTTATGTGGGATCTGGTTCCTAGCTGTTGCTCCTCAGTTTCAGCATTTGACTTTGGAGCTTTAGTCTCTTCCTTAGATGACCACTTTTATGCTACTTCCCATTTTCTTCTGTTATCATTTTGAGTAAAAGGTTAGCAAGGCTATGACATTAAAGAAATGCCATTTCTTTCTGTGTTGGAGTTTTCTGAATGCAATTTCCTATTACGAAGATCCCATGGATGATCCATGGACACATCTGAGTATTCCATCACCATTTATAACATTTGAAAGGACAAGTATATGCTAAGTTAACAAAGAAATTTAGTGATGTTTTTTAAAAAATTTCTGCTTAGGTTTTATTATCAGGCAGTTTATTGCTGTCTTTAGGAAATGATTGTTTTTGTCCTTTCCAGAATATGTTAATTGTCATTTCTCTTGTTGCTTGTGCATTTTCTTCTAGCAGTCTTCCCTTTCAGATTTCTTGCTATATATTTAGTGGTTTGTAGAAACAAGATGATGTAGCCTCTTAGTTTCTAAATTCAGCCAATAGCCAAATTTAAATTGGAGTTCTAAGATGTTTTCTGGTGAGTGAAAGTGGCATATTTTAGTACAAAGATTATGCCTTTAATATTGTTTCCTCAAATTCCTTTTGAGTAGTCATTGTTTCTAGACTTTATCCTGGTTATTTAGAATTATCAAGTAAATGATTTTGAGTACACACACACACACACACACACACACACACACACATACACACACACATCTTTACTGTGAAATAAGGTACATATCTTAGTGTTTTTATGTCAGAGCCTATTTATGAAATATAACTACCAATTAAATTTAAAATGCTTGTTAACCTTTACTTATTTTTAATCCTATAAATTTATTATTCTGAACCAGAATGTTATGAAATTCTCACTTGGTTATGATTCTGACTGTTGTTTTAGGAATGCTGTTTCTATTGAGCAGATGTTTGACATCAAATTTAATCTTTTTTCTCTCTTCTAGGTAAAAGATAGAGTATAACAAGGTAAATTTTTAGGTTTCTTAAACTTGTATTGTATTGGTGTTTGATGTGTGTTTTATGTATGTTAGAAGTAGATACAGTGACTTTTAATGTCTATTGCTTTTTTTACCTCCTGAAAATTTTACTATTCCTAGGTTGCTAGCATGGATAACTGAGTAGATGATGATGGTTCCAACTCTGAGATAGGAGATAAAGAGGAGGAACAAATTGTGGATAGGGAGATGATAAGTTTTAATTTGGGGCAGATTAACTTTGAATATTGATGTAATGCAGATGTATTACATTTGAAGAGTATTTCTATGCTAATGATTTAATCATGCATTAAGTAATTGAATAGATAATTTAAAGAATGGTAATGTGAATCAGTATGCTTTCATTTCTGTTTTTCTTTGCAAAGAATTAAATGATTCCATTTTCTGAAAAGAAAGTGTTTTGAGAAGGGAGGAATATCAAGCTACAACACTTTACTGTATTTCCCATCTTTGAAATAAGCTTAAATTGAAATATCATTTTGGATGGGAAGGGTACCTGGGATTGAACTCTGGGGCACTCTACTGAGCCACATCCCAAACCTCCTATATTTAGAGACCAAGTCTCACTTAGTTGCTTAGTGTCTCGCTCTTGCTGAGGCTGGCTTTGAACTTGGGATCCTTCTAGCTCAGCCTCCTGAGCCACTGGGATTACAGGTGTGCACCACCGCGCCCAGCAAAATATCATTGTTCTTATATTTTTCTTAAATTTTAATAATTTTATACTCTAATTGCTAATAAGCATAGATTGCTTTTTAAAAGCATAATAGTTATGCTAAGAAGTATTTCCTCATAGTACCATATAACATGTCTTTTCTTTTAGTAGATTGAGTAATTGGATTTCATTTAGTGATTGTAATAATCTTGTGTATTTCCCCCTTTTAGTCACTGAACAGCAAATTGCCCAAAAGATAATCAATTTCATGAAAGAAGATGAAGAACTGATACAGAAATTTTCAAAGTATGAAGAGAAGGTATAATTATTTTTTTTGTTTCTTTCTCCCTTGGTTCTAGCTTGAATCATTTCTACCTGTTTTAATTTAAAAATCATATTTTAAAGTTTTTACTTCATTATTTCCTACAAATCATCCAAATTCTAAGCAGTCATATGTATTAAGTACTGCTTTCTTCTGGAAAGGGTCACTTGTCTGGAAGTAACTTGTATAGTAGCACTATAATTTGTGTATCTTAATTCTGAATGCTTTATTTACATAGATAAAGGAATCAGAGAAACAGATCCAAGAAACCATGAAACAAAATATGATTCTTTCTGATGAAGCAACTAAATATAAGGTAAAAATCCCTTCTTTGGGGGGAATTACATTCTAAACTCAAAAGTAAATGTAATGAGTGAGTAATCTTGACACCTTTTTTTCCCAGGATAAAATAAAGCTTCTTGAAAAAGCTAAAGAATTTCTGGATGAGAGAGCTAAAAGTCTTCATGTCATGTTAGAATCTGAAAGAGAACAGAATGCTAAGAATCACGACTTGGTAAGAGTTTTGCTGCTAAGTGTTGCTTTAATTTGGCTTTTGAAATATTTTGTAAAATTGGTTAAGTTGAACTTAGTCCAGCTGTTAACTAAAGTAAGATTAGGAGTCAAGGAAGTTGAACCCACATCTGTGCCCATTTTGTGGAACTTTTAAGTACTGATACAACAAATTATTTTTATGGGCCTAGGAAATATTTTTATTCTCAACCTTGGATAATTTTCATATTGCTTTGCTCTGCCCTTGGAAACATGCAGATCAACTAAAAAACTATTGTCCAATTGAACAGTATTTGTTTACTTTTTACTTGAAAGAGTAATGAGTTAATCAATTTTCTGTACTTAAAAAAATTTTATTTACATATTTCATTTTCAATTTCTATAAGTTTCTGTAATTACATAAAAGTTGCAAAAGATAGTAGAGAGTGTGTTCTGAAATATCCTACCCCCAAGTAAGCTTGATCACCTAGCTGAAGTAGTATTTATCAGATTTCTTCACTGTAAAAATTCTTTCCAATCCTTTTCATATTATATTCTTTGGAAGTTACCATGCACAGCCCACAGTTAAAGTATGAAGAGTTACGAGCTCAGGATGCAGCTCATGGTAGAGCACTTGCCTAGCATGCATGAGGCCCAGGATTCAATCCCAGGCATTGCAAACAAAGATTGGGGAGTTATGTCCACTTCCTTAAGGAGCGAATATCTTTATAAATTTTTGGGAATTCTTCTGTATGTGAGATTAGTCTATTCTCCCTTAAATTTTATCATTTTTTACTTCAGATAAGAAAATTTTAAAAATGATCTTGGGAAATTTTTTTCTCTATCACTAGAAAAAAAATTACTAATTTGAACTGATTTATTTGAAACAGTAATTAATTAATTTTCTATGCGCTAAAACATTTTATTATTGCATTATGATTTTCTATACTTTGACCTTTTTTTCTGGTTATCTCATAAACAGTAAGGTTGTGGATGCCATGAAATATTTATGACTTCATTTTCCCTCATCTCTTTCAGTTCTTGATTTTTTGCTTAGTTCAAAGCTGGATCCCCTGCATTACTGAAATGTAATGGGATGGCTTGACAAATATTTTGTTGTGTTTATCTTTTTTAGTATATATATACGTGTGTACACACACACACACATACACACACACGCACACACGCACACACACACACACACACACACACATCACTATTTCTACTGAAATCCTAATGCATATTTTGTGTTCTGTTTTCACCTGGCAGATAATTGAAAATAAGAAATCTATAGAGAAGCTTGAAGATGTCATTTCAGTGAATACTTCTGAATTTTCAGAGGTAAAGCTGCCAACTCTTGCTAATGGGATAGTTGGCATAATGGGATATTAATACTACATCTTAGTTTTGTTGCGGACCAAAAATTTGAAGTGTGCTAAAATGTGCAAAAAATGAGAACTATATGATGTCTGGTTTGGGAAAGTATAACTTTGTTTTTTCTTTGGAATTAATTCACTAACTCTAGTGTTTTGCATTAGCTTCAAATTGTCTTTAATGAAGCTAAGCTTCGTGAAGAGAAGGTGAAGTTGGAATGCTGTCAGCTTCAGAAAGAAAATACCATACTTAAGACAACGAAAGAGCAGGTAAAGAAAATTTGATGTCATACATAATGTAAACTAGAGAAGTGAATATCATTATCTTGTGTCTTTCTTGGATCTGTTTCTGAGGTAAGGAATATTCATGTAGGACCTTTTCTAGATATGCAAAGTTTAAACATGCTCCCTAAATTGAGTGCATATATATGTTCTCCATCTGTTTTGGATTTTTGGATTATTGCTTTTCTTATCAAATGTCAATCAGTTATTAACTTGCATAGCCTCAAAGAAACTTTTTAAACCAGAAAATTAAGTATTTTATGATCCTCTTTTGAGTAGTTACTGATTCACTGGCCAAGGGAAGATTACATGATAAGGAGTCTAAATTTAGGAGACAGTCATATGTGCCCAGCCATTCCTGCTGGAGGTAAATTATTTGAATTGGCAGCAATTTTCTGGGGAATGCAATAAACAGGGTCAACTTCCTGAGAACTCTGATGTTCTTACTGCAGCTGTGAGAGTTGGGGCCACTCTGCCCTCTTCCTTAACCAAGGTCTCAACCCCCTCCATTGAGGCAGGCCACCGAGAAGTATGGTTCTCTATTTCTTTGTCTAAGTCTTGTAGTCCTGATGTATCCAGTGCAGAAACCCCTCCCTAACCCACAGGAATTCATGTGTTTTGACTTTTCAGTTGCAGCAGGAAGTCAAAGACTGGTGTACATCACACGCTGAGCTCAGTGAACACATCAAATCATTTGAGAAGTCCCAGAAAGATTTACTTGTATTTCTTAATCACAAAGATGATACTATTAATGTAAGTTTATACTCCAAATACATGTTTCATCTCATGATTTCTCCTGAAATCTTCTTAATTAAAATCGAGAGTCTTCCAACCTTTTGCTTCTTTTCTAGGCTTTGACTGATTATATCACACAGTTGAATCGGTTACAATGTGAATCTGAATCTGAGGATCAAAATAGAGAAGATGAGTCAGATGAATTAACCAACGGAGAGGTAGCAGGTAAGATCAGTCTCAGGGAGGTTGAATCCTTTTTTTGCTTTCCTGTCTTTAATTAAGTATTTATACAGATGCCACTTTTCAGCTAGCTGATTTTCTTCTTAAGCTTCAGGGTTGTAGACACATATCACTGGATCTATAGATATGTCTGTTGCATTGGCAGAGGTGGGTTGCTGGGGTATAATGTAGCAATAGGCATGTGAAGAACACTGACCTTTTCTATCCCATTGAAAACTAGTAAGTACACTGCAGCTACAATAGTCACATCCTGTACAATACTTAGAGTATTGAACATTGTACAGTAAGAGAAATTTATTTCTTAACTTATGCAGATGATAGTTGATTTTGATACTCATCATCTCTGTGGCTCTGTGGTTTTAAGGTCCACAGTCAGTCTTAAGAGTCCAGAGGTAGTTGGAACCATAAACTAAGGCTGTGAGAACAGAGGCTAGAGACTATCAGAAAGCTAGAGAGAGGGAGTGTAACAGTGTTTACTGATGAGGAAAATATTTCCAGATGTTTTCTCCCAAGTTGGATATTGCTTACATAGCAAGTATTTCAAACCACACCTGGTAGTAGATTCAGGGAGAAAATAGAGGATTGAATCTTTCTAAATAAGACACTTACTTGCCCAAGTGAAGATAGATCTGAGAGAGAATAGCTTTTATCTTACAAGAATAGCATAGATAACATTTTAGTTGTGCAAACTAGAAATTCACCTTTTTTTGTTTTGTTTTTAAGACAGACACAGTACTTTTATTTATTTTTATGCTGAGGATCAAACTCAGTGCCTCACACATGCTAGGTGAGCACTCTACCACTGAGCCACAACCCCAGCCTGGAATTCACCTCTCTCTCTCCTTTTTTTTTTAAATCTAAGCTTGCAATTCTCTTAAAAGTCATTAGTCTAATCAGTTTAGTTATTTAATTGATTTTTTTCTTCTGGTGTTTGAACACAATCATTATTTAGTTTGAGGAAGTTAGGAGAATATAGAGTTAAAAGTAAGGAAAGAAAAAGCAAAAGTCTTTTGTTTTTTAGGTGATCGGAACGAGAAGATCAAAGATCAAATTAAGCAGATGATGGATGTCTCTCGGGTATAGTTCTTTGTAAGAGTCCCATAGTGCCTGTGAATTCTTCCTGTGCCTCACTTTTAAGAATACCTCTCTTTTCTGCAATTTTTAGACACAAACTACAATATCAGTAGTTGAAGAGGATCTAAAACTTTTACAACTTATGCTAAGAGCCTCGATGCCCACAAAATGTAATCTAGAAGGTGGGTTCTTTTTGAGAAGAAATTGCCATGTTGGAAAGACTTAAAATTTTATTGGAAAGATAAAGAATGGCTTCTTGCTTTCATGCTTCTTACTTTTCTTGGCATTACTCCCTCAAACAAGTTCTTAAGTCCTTGTACACATATAGAGATAAGCTGTTTTATCCTTTACAGACCAAATAAAGAAATTAGAAGGTGACTGCAATTCACTACAGTCTTCTAAAGTTGGACTGGAAGAGGAATGCAAAACTCTAAGGCAGAAAGTGGAGATTTTAAATGAACTCTACCAGAAAAATGAGATGGCACTACAAAAGTAAGATTTTCATTGTTTGTTATTGTTATCACTGTGTGAACTAATAGATAATTTTATGTTTTCTTAAGATTATTTACAATTTCTTCTAGTTGTAATAAGTAGAGATTTGTCTTTTTTCCTTTGTGTTTTGTTTCCTATAAGTTGCATTTTTCTTTCCATTGTCAGTCTTAAGAGTCCTGAGGTAGTTGGAACCATAAACTAAGGCTGTGAGGACATCATAATCAATTGTCAAATTCATATGAAGGCAGGAAGTGGTAAAATGGTATTAACAGTCACTGATGTGGAAAATACCTCTCAAAGTTCTAGACCCTTTCTATGATCTCCCTATTTATTTTAATTACCTTTCATTGTGATCAGTTATGTAATTCTAATGTTTTGAACTTGTATCTCTAACTCTGGACCTTTAAAAATACTGAGTGATTTGGAATGACATGTTTTAGTAGAATAAAAACTTCAAAAAGGGATAATATTTACTTATTGATGGTACAAGTTTTGGACTTGAATATCTCAGATGTTCACACAAAATTGAACTGTGGCAAGGACCTTAGGAGTTATGATTACAGAAGTACTTGTTTGTAGAATATATTTATATATTAATCTTCTTAGTGTGGAGCTAGTTATTTTTTGAAAGTTCATTTGAAGTTTTTAATCCACAAAAATACTTGGATTCTCTAAAAATAGGTTGTGTCAGATTTTGTTTGTTTGCACCTGATTTTACTCTTCGGTATATATATATATATCTTGTAAAGCAAAGACAGACCTTCTTACAGACCTAACTATTTTTAGGTATTTTGACTTCTGTTGCCTAATTAATGCATTAAATATTGAAACCTTTCCATTAACTTTTCTAAAATTCTGTGATCTCCAAGCGACCTTTTTAGAATCTCAAATTTTTGTTCAGGCCAGTTCTAAATTCCTGGCCTGTTTCAAAGAAACATTTCTCATTTTATCACTTTTTTTAAAAAAGAACACTTGTTTTCTCTGTCCCTACTAGTAATCTGAATGACCTAAATGGCAATTAATTTTTTTGTAATGCAGTTAAATTGTAGCACTATTTTTCTCAACTCCTCCAAAATTCATTCAGTCATCATCGGTGGTTTTTACTCTTTTTACTCATCCCCAGGTACTATGTTAGTTCATGCCTGTGTCATCTTTTCTGTTTCTAACCTAGATCATCTGTCTTCATTCTCCATTTTTTATATTTGTATATAACTTATTTCAAATTCTTAGTAGTTTTCTCTATAGCCGCTTGAGTGGACTTTCTAAAATATAAGTCTGTCCATGTCAATATGTGCGTGTGGTTTATGAAGAATTTGCTTTCTATTTGATGACCTGTTCTTTTTTTCTTCCTTGTATCTTTTTAATAGTTTAAATATTTTTAATTATTTTCCTCATCCCCTGTATAAGCTTGATGTAATCATAAATTATAATGGAATTATAATTATATAATTATAATTTTATTCATCTTCTCATAATTTAAAGGCCATGGTATATATTCTGGATTTAATAAAAACCTGACATAGATTAATAGGTTTATTATTTTTTTATGGGCTTTAAGTAGCTCCTGAATCAGATAACTGTTGTGGCATTGTATGTTAGTACTTCATATACTGTGAACTCCACAAGACATTCAATTTATACACATATTTAAAGTTTCTGTAGTTCTGCATTCTACACTGTTGGTTTCTTATTTGAAATTATTTTCATTCTATTTGAACATTGTCCTTTAATGATAGATTTGATTAGTGTATCAAAGGTAGTACAAGGATAAACAGAGAATAGTATTTTATTCACTAAATATTGCTACCTTTATAATCTGTATTAGGTTGACATGAACTTCATGATTAGAGTTAAAACCAGTTTCCATTTTTAAAGGATCTTTCTTTTGGCTACTGAATTTTGACTGTTACTTAGTTTTAGCAATTTAAAAATATCCAATTAATTACCATCTGTTTTAAATTTTTTCTTTAAGGAGTCCATTATCATTGTTGTTTGGTCTTATCCCTCTTCTAGTTTCTGTAGTCCTTTCTCTTTTTTTTTAACAGTTGTATTGGGAAGTGCCTAGGTGTAGTTTTCCCCACCCCACCCACTTTTCCTCTTGCAGTTATGTTGCTTGGGATGAATTTTCGAGTCTTTTTCTAAATGTTGATTTTACCTCATTCTCTCTTCTGATTATAATAATGCATATTAGAATTTGATTTCCCCTGCCTCCTACATTCTGGATTTACTTCTTCTGGATATTTTCTTCTGACCTGTCTTAAAAGTGATAGGATTTATTTTACTTCCCAAATCTGCTGCTAAAATCATTCATTGAGTTTAGGATTTTAAAAAATTCAGGGTTTAAAATATTATTTTAGTTGTAGATGGACACAATATATTATTTTTTATAGGATTTTTTTAAGAGAGAGAGAAAGAGAATTTTAATATTTATTTTTTAGTTTTTGGCAGACACAACATCTTTGTTTGCATGGGGTGCTGAGGATTGAACCCGGGCCGCACACATGCCAGGCGAGCACGATACTGCTTGAGCCACATCCCCAGCCCGACACAATATTTTATTTATTTTATGTGGTGTTGAGGACTGATCCCAGTGCCCCACACATGTGGGGCCTGTGCTTCACCACTGAGCCACAACCCCAGTCCTATTTCAGTACTACAGCTCAAACCCAGGACCTTGAGCCATGTGCTCTACTATTGAGCTACCTCCCCAGACTCCTTGCTCTTTCTCATAAGGGACTAGGGTCTTACTGCTTTCCAAGCTATCTTTAATCTCATAATTCTGCCTCTGCCTCCTGAGTATCTTCGACTGTAGGTAGGTCACCACACCCCACTATTTATTGGTTTTATAGTTTCTAATCCTTTGACAAAATTCATAATCTTTTTTTTCCTCTTTTGTGGTGCTGGGGTTTGAACCCAGAGCCTTGTGCATGCAAGGCAGCACTCTACCAACTAAACTATATTCCCAGCCCTGAAATTCATATTCTTGGCTTTACTTTTTTGACTATATAAAGCGCAGTGATTTTAAAACATGTGCGGATAACCCCATTAGCTGGTTTCCTTTTCTGTGGCATTTTTTCTCACAGAATTTTGTCTTATGGAGTGCCTGGTCAGTTTTGATTGGCCAACATTGTTGTGATAATTATAGATGAAATTTGAGGACTAAGACGAAGTTATCTTCTTTTAGAAAAGTGTTGAGGTTACTTGAGTAAGTTTGTCACTTTAACCTCAGTCAGCAATTAAGATAATTCAAAAATGACTTGTCTTTTCAATGTTTCAGTATTGTTCCTTTTGGATTTTTTGCCTGTTCATCACTTAAGTGTGCAGTACTTTCTAATCTAAACTCAAAGACTAGGGCTTTTATTAAGGGTCCCTTTATTGGTAGCCTCTTTTTTCCTCTAAGCCCAGGAATTTAATGAAGGCTTGGTTCAGACTCATATCTTTGTGTTATCTTTAATAGGAGAAAAGTACCTTAAAGTGCCAGCCTTACTTGTAATTCTGAGTTTCCTTTTTCTAATGGATCTTGGCCACATATGTATATCTTCACTGACTTTTTAGCTTGGATCCCTTCAAACACAATTTTATATTCTTATAAAGATGTTTTGATTGTTCGTAGTGCTCTCAGACTAACTCTTTGATAATTGGAAACAAAATTCTCTCTGTCCTTCAAGATTCAGTTTTCTCCATATTCTTTCTTAAGCCAGTGGGGAAATTATTATATTCCTTTAGGCATCATTTATACCTGAAACAGTGAGCTCTTTTATTCTTTAGCATCTTACAAGGTAACTAGTATATTATAGCCACTCATAAAATACTTGCTGAAGAATTAAATGAGAAGCTATATAAGAATATATAATCCCCTTTTTCTATGTGGTATCAGTAATCCTTTTTTACTGTAGTTCTGATTTATGGAAAATTAAGTTTCAAGTTAATTATCTTTTGAATTGGAACTATGGCTAAAGTAGTACAAGGATAGCAGAAAATAGTATTTTTTAAATCCTTAAATGTGGCTACCTTTGTGTCAGTAGATGAACATCTTGAGTTTCATGATCAGAGTTAAAACTTGTCAGTAGATAATACTCTGATAGTGGGTCAGTTTAGCTTCTTTTTCTGGTTGATAGACATTATCAAAACTCAGATTTGTCTTTTTGCTTAATTTACAATTCTTTTGAAATAGATATCTAAAGTGTGAAAAATGTTCTGTGGTTAATTGCATAGCTAAAAGATATATTCTAGAAGATTTTTTCTTTGACTGACTATATGTTTATTATGGTACCAGTCTTGGATTGAGAAAAGAGTTCCTCCATGACAAAGATATACTTAGTGTCCTACCCATGGCAGAAACGAGAAAAGAATTATCCCCTGCTTTATCCTAATATGTTTAATTATGTTAGGTTGATCAGTCCTGATCTTCCACATTGAAGTAAAGTGAGTTTTTATTATCTTACACACAGGAGACTTGCCCTTGGGGCACATGTTGTTTTCACATTTATTTTATTTACTGGTAAGTAGAGAATTAAGAGGAGAAGTTAGAAAATGTAAGTGATTTGCCAGAATTTGATTTATGAAATTGCAGGTTTGAATTTCTATTTTATGTGCCTAAGCATTTTATAGAATGTGGGAAGTGATATTCACAAAGAGAAACTTTTGATTTGATAACTGGTTTTATTTTAGGAAACAGAGTCAAGAAGAATGTGAGAGAATAGAAAAAGAGCAGCAGCTGTCAGCTGCAGATGAAAAGGTGGTTTCCGCTGTACAGGAAGTTAAAAATTACAAGTGAGTTCAGTTTCTAAAGGAGGGTGTCAGTGTCTAATGAATTAGTGTTAGCTTTCTTTTTAATCTTTTTTTTAACATTATGTAGATAGAAGAAAATAGCATGGAAGTATAAATAACGAGAGGATATGAACACATTCAATTCACACAGGAGAAAAAATAAATTTCAACTTAACAAATGAAAAATGTTAACAAAAATTTACTTGTACCCAGTGGGCAAGACCATAGGGAACTTGGTCAATGCAAACAGTTCTGGGGGTTTTGTATGTTGTAGTAATTCTTTAAGAAATCAGTTTGCTGTGTCTTATATCAAGACCCACAAAAGTGTGGCATTTGATAGACCTTGGAAATCTTCTATGGATATAATTTGAAAAAAAGAAAAAGTTTTAAGGAGGAAGATATTTCTAGCAGAATTACTTGAGAACACACTGATGAACAGTTAAGGAAATTATAATTTATCAATTCAGAATCTCTAGCAATTAAATGATAAAGAAGTTATTAGTATTAGGTTTTTATTTTATTTATTTATTTTTGGTGCTTTACTACTAAGCTACATCCTTAGACCTTTTTTTTACTTTGAGACACAGGGTCTCAGTTGCATAGGTTCCCACTTAATTGCTGAGACTGACCTCGAACTTGTGATCCTCCTGCCTCAGCTTCCCAATCATTGGGACTACTGGCATGTGGCATTGCACCTGGCCTGTAGTATTAGTTTTGATCACACTGGATTCATATAACTATAGAAATGTTTTTCTTATGTATGATAAAAGTCTTTAAAAGTATAGCTGATGGAATAAAGGGAAAATGGTCAGAATATTTCAAATTTTATTCAATTGTTGTAATTCTTAGGCAGAGAATTGAAGAGATGGAAGAAGAATTACAGAAAACCGAGCGCTCATTTAAAAACCAGGTAGTAATTAATACTGTCCTGTAGTTGCAGAATTCTTTGATATCTAATACAGACAATTATAGGCTATAATAATGAATTCCTAAAAACATTTTTTTAATGTGTTGTCTTTTTCAGATTGCTATGCATGAGAAGAAAGCTCATGATAATTGGGTAAGATTTTTTTCCCCTTTTCTTTATTTTTTGCATTGCCTACCGCAACTGAATTTGAATATTTTCTCTTTAATAGCTCAAAGCTCGTTCTGCAGAAAGAGCTATAGCTGAAGAGAAAAGGGAAGCTGCTAATTTGAGACAGAAGTATGTGATTTTTGGTATCTTACTGTATGTTTTAGAGTGTTTTAAGGTTATGCTAGATATTATCTATGATTGCTGTTTCATAATTCAGCCCATTCTTTCTCAATATTCAAGACTACTGGAAATGACCCAAAAGATGGCAATGCGGCAAGATGAACCTGTGATTGTAAAACCAATGCCAGGGAGACCAAATTTACAAAATCCTCCTCGGAGAGGTAGGGGGCACTTTGTAAAAGGAGCTATTTTATTTCTTGGTGCAGAATGTATGTAAATTACTTTTTATTTCTGTGTGTAATGGTTATGAAATAATCTGAATGATTTGCTAAAGCGGGAGGTGTGGGGGTTGGTGTCAGGGAGAAGGCTACCTTAAAGTAGTAACACGGCATTGTTGTCTTTAGGTCCACTGAACCATAATGGCTCTTTTGGTCCATCCCCCGTGAGTGGTGGAGACTGTTCCCCTTCACTGACAACAGAGCCAGCTGGGAGACCTCCTTCTGCTACTATTAATCAAAGAGATATGCCTAGAAATGGATTTGGTGAGCATTTACATGTTGCTTTATAGTAAACTACTTCAAAGTTTTGGGTTTTTTTCCCTTTTGAATATTCTAATGAAAACATAGAATTTGGGCCTGTACAATATATAGAAGATAATTTCTTACTTTATCTTAATGAATGTTTTCTGTAAAATCTGTTCTAGAATAGAAAACATTTTTTTTTTCCTCGAGGTCCCTGTATTGTTTTTTTCTTTTAAATTTTACAGTGTGAAGTGTAAACCTTTATCTTTAAATTAAATCTCTATGGTGTTCCTTTTCCAAATATTATAAAAGTAGCCTTAAACTTTATGTAGCATACATATTTCCAATATGAAATACTGAGTCTTATTTCCAATTCTAAATAGGACTGTAGTCTTGGTAAGATTGGAAGTCAGGTTATACAGACTAAAGAAAAGCCAACTTACACATACTTCAAGTCTGTAGCTTAAAGTTTAGGACCAGTACGTATTAATTTGCTGTTCTATCAACCCAAGGCAGTTCTTTATTTTACTTAAGTCTCTTCATAAATTGTGATTTATGTATTGGGCAACCCATTTTTTTTAAATATTTTTAATTGTAGATGGTGTGGTGCTGAGAATCAAACCCAGTGCCTCACACATGCTAGGCAAACACTCTGCAACTGAGCTACAACTCCAACCCCTGAGCAACCCATTTTTAATGTTGCTTTCTAGTTATTGTTGAACCCTGACCTGTCCACCAGTGGTTTATTTCTTCTGAAAAATACATACAAGGGCTCTGATCTTTTTTCCCAAGGGTCAATGGATGGACCTTTACCTCGTACTCAATGGTCTTCTGAGGCATCTGGGAAACCCGTTGCCTCTGGTAAAGAGACCAAGTAATTTCAAAGAATCTGTAATTGTGGATGCAGGATTTTTATTCTCTTCATGTTAGAATAAGTCTGAATCCATTCTTTGATCTCTAACAGACCCAGGATGTGGTCCAGCTCACATGAACAGCAGCTCCAAAAGTTCTTCTCCAGCTAAGGTGACGGATGAGGGCAAGGTAAGTTCTGTAGTTACTGTGAATCACGTGGTCGTGCAGGAACATGTTGCTTTCCTACAGTACTTGCTCTTTGCTTTATCCTTCTTTGTGTTCTATTTGTACTATCCCATTTGTTTTTTAAAAAGCAAACTGTTCCCCAAGAACCTGAGACCCCCTCAGTTTCTACCATTACTTCTTTAACTGAGCATCCAGTTGGAGTAAGTACTTAGAGGTTGAGAACTGAATTGGGTTTTATTCTGTGCATTTCTGGGAAGGATATTCAGAGCATGACACTGATCTTGTTTGCTTTAAACTGCATGCAATATTGAGCTTACTTTTCTCCTTGGAAATGTGGCTTAAGTGTGTACAACTATAATGAACTACAGAATGTGAAAAGTTATCACTCTAATTTTATATGGTGTTTTGTGTTGAATGTTCTAAGGCAAAGTAAATTCATTATAAATTATATAATTCATCATTTTTATTTTTGTTTGGAAGAATGCTATTTAAGAATTCCTCCATTTGTGCAAACCCTATTTTGAGTGATTTGAATTAGATTGGTATCAGATTTTCTGAAAGTGAAATACTCTTTCAGTGCAACAATGATAATCTGAAATGACCTCTTGAGCCAGTCCCAAGCAATGGTCTCATTTGTTCATATAAGTGCATTCTCTTGTAACTGTGTTGCTATTATATCTGGTAGGTCTTCTGCAGCTCTATAATAAAATAAATTTTTAATTGTTTAGTTTCAAACTCACTACTCATAGGAAATGATAAATCAATATCTCAAATGGTGTACAGTAAAATGAAAGTAAATATTAAAGCCTTGTCTTCCTAATTTGTGTATATAGCATTGTGTTGGAAAGTTCTTCTCAAGTTCCAGTGTATACATATTCCAGGAATATACATTTCTGGAGAAATCTAAGGGCAGCTTAGATAAGACCCCCAAACCCCTTTGTAGTAGAAGATTTAAAAGAGAGCAAACACCTGTTGTTATAGAGGAGTAAAGGTGGGAAAAGCATGGCTTGGAGGCAAACCTGGGATTGAGACCCTTTAATATGCAGTGTGGCCTTCAACAAATTATCATAATCCATTTGCTTTTGTTCCCTCTTATTTAAAACAAGACAGTCTACTTAAAGATCTCAGAGGTTGAATAATTATGAAAGACTTACTGAAGATACTCTGAATAGTAGCTATTATTACATGGGTACAGAATGTATTTTTCATTTTATTCTGTTCATTCTTAATATGGAAGTAATGAGCTACTGTGATGAAAGGGAAGTGATGGGGAGGGGGGGACTCCCTTTGAAATAGGTTGTAGTGAATACAGCATGACATACTGGTCAGAAATCACCTCTGTTAATAACCTCTGCCAGTCCTCTTGCCTTTCCCTTTCCTGTGCAGATATAATCACTAACAAACTGCTCCCTCTTGTGGAATCCTTCTAACTTCTGTAAGCTGTCAGTGGGAATACACAGGAGGGGTGGGTAAAGTTTTGTTGCACTGATGGTATTCTCTGGACAGGTGCCTGTTTTGGGTTTTAGCTTTTATCGGTGTTGGTACTTTGTCTTAATACATAGGAATTTTAAAACTTTTAACTGCTTTCAAATCTTAAATTGCAGGTTAATATGGCTATGAAAGGGCCCCCTCCTTTCTCAGGGGTACCCTTCATGGGCCCCCCTATGGAACCCCCAATGGGACGGCCTCCACCACCTCCCTTTTGGTATGGACCGCCATTTCAGCTCTGTGGGCCTTTTGGGCCTCGGCCAATTCCTCCACCATTTGGTATGATGATCTGAACAGTAGTGATTGACTTATAAATCACATTCATCTTTCATTTCTATTGCTTGCTAAAACAGTTGGTTGCTATCTCAGGTCTTAACAATGAAAGGATACAACTGAGTACATTTTAACTTTTCCTCCAGTTTTCTGGGATATATGGGACACTACATAATCTTATACTGAGATAGGCAATAGCTATCTCATAGACAAGGATAAGGGGCTATATAGAGAAAAGCCACAAATATTACTTCTGCAGATGTTTGTTGAAAATATGTTGATATGAACTGCAATAGATGAAAAGGTGGATGAGACACATGCCATAACTTAAAATTTTGTCACAGATATGAAAATCCTATAACATAAAGTTTGTAATCACCCATAATGGAAGCATAAGCAGTAGGTTATAGAATATAGAAAAGGAAAAGTCAAACCCTCCTTACCTTGAGAAAAGTCAGAGGGAAGTGTTAAAGAGGAGGATTTAACAGTGACCTAATAAATGTTGCTGATTTAATTAGGTGGCTGTGGAAGGCCTTTTACCAGGGGGGCATGCACCTTGATTCCGATGGCATGTGTAAAGTCCATGCTGAAATACTTCATGAATTTTTAATGGATACAATAATAAATAGTGGGATTTCCTTTTATCAAAATTTCTTTGATGTAGTAAAGTTCTTATTTCATAATCTATCATCTTGTCATGGTAATATAGTACTTCCAAATATAAATGGAGCTCTTTTGAGATAGAAATAATTCTGCAATTATATAGTAGGGAAAGAAAAAAGATAAGCCTGGAGCTAGGTAGAGCCATGTTTAAATCCTTAATATGTTGCTTCATGGCTGGTTGGCCAGGCTATAACCTAAACTTGTTCCATTTCAGTTTGCCTCATCTGGCAAGTCAGGATGTTCACCAGTTGATGTTCTAGGCTTGGGAGAAATTAAAGACTATATTAACATATTTGAAATCACCCAAGTTCAGAAATTTCTAGGTATTTACATCACTTCCTTTTTATTTTCCAGGTCCTTGTATGCGTCCACCAATAGGCTTCAGAGAATATGCACCAGGTGTTCCACCTGGACAATGGGATTTGCCTTTTGACCCTCGTGATTTTTTTCCAGGACCTGCACCATTTAGACCTTTAGGCTCATTTGGCCCAAGAGAGTACTTCATTCCTGGTGCCCCATTACCACCTCCAACTCATGGTCCCCAAGACTATGGGCCACCACCTGCTGCAAAAGACTTAATGTCTTCAGGCTTTAAAGATGAACCTCCACCTACACCCGATTCTCAGAGTAGTGAGGGCTGTTCACAGGCCTTAAAACAGGGCCCATAAAATTAACCTCTGACACTTAGTCAGAAAGTGGACTATGAACTATTCATTGTGTTGAAGGATTATTGGCTTGAAAATATAAAAGTTTATTTTAAATGCCTTATGTTTTTAGAATGAAGCTGCCTTGGCGCAGTATACATTTGGAGCCAAAATATTTTCCCCCTAAATATCCCCCACTTAAACTAGAGTATCCTTCCAACTTTAAAACGTGCAATAAGGAATACCTTTGTTTTAGTTAATGTAGCATATACAATTGCTAAATGATTTAGAATGTCATAATTATGGACATTTCCTGTGGAAATGCTTTAAGAACATGTATTTCCATTATCCTATTTTTAGTGTATTCCAGTTGATAACAGAGAAATGGTGTTTTATAACCTTGATTTTTCTCTTTAAATATCTGGTCACAGAGACTGTTAGACTAAAAATGTTTACTCAAAGATCATAAACTTTATTTTCCTTCTTGCTGAAGTTCTTTGTTGTAATAGTTCATAAAAAATTGTTTATTAATATTTCCCAAGTGTCTGTTGATTCATTGGATCGTCATGAGACTTTGTGCCATTGGGGAAGCATGTAAACTCACTCTCAGAACTGAAGATGGTGACTTGGCAGCATATTTCCTGTTGCTCACTGTTAAGGAGGCTGGACCTTGGTCAACTGTGGACTTATACAGAGGAATTTCTTTTACTTGTGAGAAGTCTTTTGGCTCTATTTTTGTAGCACATTCATGTACTTTTTTCTAACCACTGTTCATGTGAGAATGGTTTTCTGAAAATGAGTTTACATTAGTAGCAAGAGTTGTTTGACCTGAAGTTCTACTGCTTTTGCAATTATTGCATTATAACAGTAAAATATAGGGTGGTATGTTGTGTCTATAAAAAGTAAGGAAATTAACCAACAATAAAAATTAATTTAAAAAAAATAATAAGGAAATTTCTTTAAAAAAAAATGTACACACACACTCTTCTCTTTCCCATACCTTGCCACTGATTTTCAAGGAATATGATAAAAAAATTAGAAAAGTATAATCCTCTGAGAAAGAATGAATGAAACTCTAAGGCTTATAATGTCTTTAATCAGCAACTATGGGCTGAATTAAATTCTTTTTTTTAACAGATACTCAAATATATTTTATTTAAAAATCAATTAAAGCAAGTCCTGAATCTGTAACTACTGTCTTTAAAACAATGTTCCTAACAACTAGCTCTCTAGAGCTGTAATTTTAATTACAGCAATTTTAACAGTACATTTTAAGAGGTTTAAGATTTAAATAAAATTATAAAAGCCTGGTACTTATGTTTACTGCTAGACCATATTCTTCTATTCTTTACTAGAAAGTAATAGGATTGTTGAAACCTAGAACATATCATTGTTCTTTTTATGTCCCCTAAGTATTCTCAAAATAGGGGCAAAAGCTTCAGTGTGAAACAAAATCTCTGTGAAACAAAATCTCTAAACTTCTGAAGATGACTCAGAATCAAAAAGAATGAGTCTGTTAGGAAGAATTCAACCTACATAGCCTCCATTTAATATCAGAAGCAGCAGCTGTGTGTAAGAGGAAAACCATATAATAGCTTATACCATTTTTAACCATGTAAAATAAAATTTAAGTCACAAACACCAATTTTGAATGTATCTTTCAACCTCTACAGGACACAAGGCAATGCTGAAGTTACTATAACTTCTAATTTTAAAATAGCATTTAAATAAAGGTGATGTCAGCTAGGAAGATAGATTTTCAAGGAAAGCCAGATTTATTTTTTTATTCAAAGCAACAGTAGTTTTCCCTCTAAAGCCTTTTTTGTATTTATTCTATTAGTAAGCTATAATGCATTCTACGTAGTTTATCTGAGCAGTTCTGAACCCACCCATAGTTGCCTCTCCTTACATCCATCTGATTGTACCACTTCTGTAGCAAAGCCCAAGGTAGCTGCCCATATACCGGTTGTGAGAGAATACTGTCCCTTGATTCAATTATACTTTTGTATCTCAAAAGTTTTAGAAGTCCTCTCCAGCAAATTGTGTTTGAGTTTAGTTACTAAAATCATTTCATTTGTGAAGCAGTAGTGTTTCAACCTGAAAGTATTACTGCTATAGTTGTAATTATTGTCCAGTGACTCATCCCCTCCCACACTAGAAAGTAAATTTAAACAACTAATTTGTGAGATACAGATTGTTTTGTGTTAATTGCTTCAAGATAAAACCCCCTTTTTTGCCGGGGGAGGTTTGGTCATTCAGGTCTGAATTAAAGCTAAGCTAATGACAATGTTCAATTTAAGTTTGTTTAATGCTGATGAAAGACATTCATACAAAGCATCCTCTTTTTTTTCATATAACCCCATTCTTTGGTGGCAGCTGGGGTTGTGGCTCAGTGGTAGAGTACTTGCCTAGCACAGGCAAGGCCCTGGGTTTAATCCTCAGCATCACATAAATAAATAGAGGTTAAAAAAAGCATTCTTACGTGAAGGATGCTAAATGTTTCTTCATATAAATTATCACTTTGAGGGGCTGGGGTTGCCTTGAGGCACTGGGTTTGATCCTCAGCACCACATATAAATATAAAGGTACTGTGTCCATCTACAACCAAAAAAAAGGTTTTTTTTTTAAATTATCACTTTGATATACATGTTTTATAGTCTATGAAAAAACAGAAAGAACAATGTATCAGTTTTGCTACATTTTAATAGTAGATTTTAAGGGAGCAACTTCAACATCAGTAACATCAAACAAAAAGGTACTGAGTACTCCACAGGGTACAGAGTGCTGCCAAGCACCTTGGAAAGTTTACGTGACATGGAGAAGATGAGGCCCTTCTCTTGAGAAGTTTACAGTCTGGAAATTTTGACTACTCAGAGTTTCAGTTGAGTGAACATTTTATTAAGGCAAATTCTTCATTTCCTAGAACTACTGTAAACTGAACTATTTTTGCACTTGTGAAATTAACCCAATCCAGATGAAAGAAAAGACTAAATTTGGTTGAGAATTCTTTCAGCCTCATATAGTTTTATTAACATTCATCTAGTAAACAAAATTGACCTAACAGACAACTGAAAAATTAAAGACTAGATGTCTTGAAGTGCAAGGGCTAAAATAACTGTTATTCGTTTTAAAAAGCAAACAGATGGTATGATTAGGGTTTACACTAGTTTAAAAATAGGCCAAGTATTGCATTCCCTTCATGCATTGTTCATTTAAAATAGTGAATATTAAAATACATGGGTTCTACATGTAACCCACAAAAAAGCTCCTCACAAAACTTTATGTTCTGTGTATCAAATATCCACCTTGTGTACTATGAAAGATTTATTTATGTCTCATCATTAAGTTAAAAGTAATGTAAATGGTGAAATTACAATAGGCTAATGATCTGCATATTTTCATATGAATGTCAATATATCTAAATAGGAAATAAATGACAGTTGTATCTACCTATATTAAAAAAATAGAATATCTTTCCAGATTTTGCATACCCATCACTTTATAAAGACAAGGTATGCAGGTTTTAAGGTTTCACTATCAGTTGTCAGAAAAACAGCAGTTGTTCCTGCAGTATCTCATTAGCATCTGACTCAATTATATTTAGATGACATGATTTAAACCCACCCAAAAATTTGTAATTATTCTGAGAGAGATGGTTTTAATGTTAACCCTAGAAACAATAGCAATGTGATGTAGAACAACTAATCAACATGACTAAAAATATGCTTACTTTCAGAAAAACAATCTGGTCATCTGGAAAAAAATCACAGCTACAATCTGGGGGGCACTCCCATATAAGATATTGATCTGGT
Organism: Callospermophilus lateralis; assembly: GCF_048772815.1. NCBI lineage: Eukaryota > Metazoa > Chordata > Mammalia > Rodentia > Sciuridae > Callospermophilus > Callospermophilus lateralis. The sequence continues at coordinate 383,513 of NW_027512699.1, forward strand.
CAAGGCACACTATTTCTAAGTAGAACTCTCAGATAAGGGTGAATTTAGTCCAGCTCTAAGGAACAGCCTATAAGACAGGCCATAACTGATCCAATTTCCTTTCAAAGCAATCTGGAACTATCCTACCCAATTCAATTCAAAAGTTTGAAGTTAATTCAAATCAAAAGACCATATTGGAGCAAAAGTGAGCAAATGTGTAAACTCTAGCACATTCTTATTGCTGTATTTTAAAGTTTGAAGATGAGCATACCTACTACAGCAGTATTGTTCCAGGAAGCAGGGTAGGAACAGTGGTAAATTAGGAAAAAGACTATTAATTGCAGAATTAATAGAAAAGTAAAAACATGTTTCAAAATCTACAATAAACCTTGTATCCAAAGGAGTCATAACAATGAGGTGCTGGACTTTAGTTCTGTGGTACAGCTTTGCAATGGACTCACTGGCCTATAGGTACGGCTCACTTCCTGCCTCCTGAAGGATGAATATGCTACCCAGAGCTATGATGGTTTCTACTGAGTGGTATAGTTCACAGAAATTCCACATTACTCATGTCAGAATCATTCCTTGTGCAAAGTTTGATGTAGATGAAGATAAAGTGGTTTCTTGGTCAATAACTGCAATTTCTTTCTTTTAAAGTCAGTGGGTTTCTTGTATCTGTAACCACAATAGAAAGATGATTGTTTAAAATACTTTGATGATTGATTTACTCCAATGTTACATTCTAGATAAGAGGGACTAAGAAGAAACATGAACTAGTAACCATTAGTACAGTATGAATCCTATATGTATGTCACTTACAGTTCTATTACAATTGGCCCAGGTTTAATCTCATCGATCTCCATGAAAGCAAAACACTTGGTGCTGGTAAACCTTTTTTTTAGGCTTGTAGTGTTCGAATTCAAAGAAGATAGCTGCACCTAAGGAATTAAAACAAACCACATAAGCCAGAGACTACACATTTCTTATGTGTCACCAGAAGCCTATGATTTTACAAAGTAACATGTGTCAAACAGTCTGATGACACAACTGTTGATAACTCACTGTGGCTGTCACTCCAAGCTCTTCTACCATGTCTGAGTGACATTTCTCCATATCATTTAATTCTACAAAGTACAACAAAATTGTATAGCAAGAATGTAAGTTATGTACACAGGTAGAATCATAAACTACCAAAGAATATAAAATATTAAATACCACAAGAAAAACAGAAGTTACTTATGTATCAGCAGTACCTATAGAAATGGTTTCAATAAGCACCTATATTACAATAGAAATTTAAAAGAGTTCCTTTGATATTTTATTTCTCTCCCTCCTGAAACCACCATGCCCAGATTGTCCTTTCCATATTCTTACAAACTAACTGCCAGTTATAGTATCTTTTTACCCAATGCATCTTATTGAAAGAAAAAAAATAATTCCTTAACTGTTAGAAAGTAATCATTAGGTTCCTAAAAGGACTTAAGGTAATTATTAGACAACCTGCTTTCCTTAACTCTGTATTATGAGAAATACTTCCCTGTCAAATAATATTTAACCACATTATTACACAACTAGATAATGCAACTGCTAATTCTCATATTTTAAAAAAAATTGTTGATTTGACTTTAAGTCAATATTCATAACTATGTGAAATAAGATCTTGTTTTAAGTACACTATCAACACAAACCCAGATAAGTACTTTCCTTAAGAAGTCCTTAAGAAGTCAGTAACTGATAATTACAAACCTTTGGTTAATTTTTCAATATGCTTCTGGAGCTCAATGTCCACATTAAAATGAACATATTTATCTTATCTTCTTGAAGCCACAGGAGTATCTTGCACAGGAGTTAAATCTATGCCATTCAGATCTGGAGAAACAAATAAGTTTCTGCTTATGAGCATTCACATATACAGACGGAAAATCTAGAAACTGCAAAGGTTACAGTTCCTAAAGAGGCATGGAAAGAGCTGAGAGGAGATTCTCAGGCTAAGAAATTCCTATTTGGTGTGAGCAAGTATGTGAGAGTTGTTGAAGTTCATGGGGTATGTGGAGAGAAATGAATATAGACTGGATAGGAGTCCTCATGAAGGGGACTAGGAAGCCTTTACATGGCCAAGTGGACAAAACTTGATCTTCATAGTGAAGTGGTAAAAAGAACAAACATGTTTTCCTTAGGGAATAGCCCACTATATTTTTCTATGCAAAAAAAAAATCTGGAGTATATAATTTGCCACAATGGAGCTCTGCCACCAATTTCTAACTTTGATCAAGTATATGGCTTATTTAGAAAAGCCTTTAAACCTAACCTTATCATAATTTCCCTGTTAAGAACCAAAAATGGATGAGAACAGCCAACAAAAACCCTTTTGTTAATGAATAATTTTTCATATATATTATCTAAATTCTGGTTATACTGTTTACAATATACCCTGAATTTACAACAACCAGATGGTACGTTATATATAGTTTTAATTTTCTGGGTTTTAAAATCTCAGTTTAATGAAATTCAACATGGACTCATTTAATAACTCCTCAGTGTTTATATGTTATTCATTTATGTGTCTCAAAAAGCTCAAAAACAATTTAGTACATTTAATAGTTAAAAAATATTTACATAAAAATATTTCAGTTTAACATATGCAAAGGTAACTTAACATTTACAGCATCATTAAATATTTTTGTGTTTTAAGTATACTTTCTGAATGAGTATGCAGTTTTACAAATGGTCTATCAAACAATGTAAATATTTTCCAGTATACTATATATTTGATAAGTGGTAACATCGGAATTTAAAAGTGTACCAGTATTAGTGCTGTGGATTATGTTCTTTAAATAAATCTTTTTCTTTGTGGTCATATTTTTCTTTTAATTAGCACTAATTAACCCATGGATCTGACTTTATTTCTGCAATTGATAAAAGTTCCTCCATTTAATTTCAGCACCGATCTGTTCCTTTGGTGCAAAACTACAGATTAAAAAAAGCCATTTGTACTAATTATAGTTATTTCTGTAAAATGGTATAATTTATTCCTTAATCATATCATCATCCCACGGGATAGCTTTCAGGGCATGGATGTTATGGATGCACCCTACTTCCCTGTCCCCTGATTTTCATCTGCCTCTGTAGGACTCACCTATGTAGATACCTCAGTAGCACAGGAAGAAGAGGGGCTGAAGGAGGAGAGATGGGAAAACAGGACATGGGGCTTTGTGTAGAAAACTACACACCCATGGAAGGTGAGAAGTGCTATTGTTAATCTACATCCTGAAGGCTGTAGCTGCTGTTAAGGACAATGTGTATGTTTAGTCCGCACATTAGTTGGAATCTGAAGAGCAAAAATCTATACAAACTCAAAAGCAAGTAGGAAATATATTTTGTAAGTCTTTCAGAACTATGTTCTGTTATGATCTCTTCTAGGATTTTGCCTCATTATAGAATGCATTAAAGTAAGTTGTCACATATAAAACACCATCCCCTGTCAAAAACTTTGTCCCATATGAGAAAAAGCATAATGCAATTTGCCAGTTATTTACCCTTTACACTAACTGTAATATAGGGATCAATGCACTGTCCAGCGTCTTTCAGACCAATTTTCTCAATCCTGATAGTGAGTAATGTCATTCCCGGTTCTGATGGCAACCTTGGTAATAAAGTACCTGGCAACAGAGAAACCTCAATAAAAGTTAGCTCCACCAATAATTCAGAGTAAATACTTTGACAAACAGAAGATATAGCCTATCTCTTAAGAACTAGCTAGGCATTATGTATTTTTATTTCCAAAATTCATGAACATCTGATTTATACTTTTTTAGAAAAATATTTAATTTTACACATAATATATCTGCATTTCCCAACCATACAATCACCTTTAAGCAGAAATAATAATTTCTATAATAATAGTGTATAGTATGTATAATAAAAGTTTGTTAAAAACATCACTTGAGGAAGCCCAATTATACATAATAGTATAATATGCTCACATAATATTTATATTCCATATGTACTTCTATATTATACTCAGCATCTTAATATGAAGTGGTAGAACAAAGACAAGAAAAGCTTTTAAAATACTTGTTATTCTGTTCTAAAGTCTGAGACATTTAATATCAGAGTTGATCAATACATTCTTTCCTTTAGTTACTCCTAATAAAGAATAATTTACAATTTGATATTTATGTTTTAATTTAACTATATAGTCTAACTTCTATTCTTCATTCTATTTTGTATGATTTATTCTCAGAAATTAGTACTATACAGACTGCCATATAAAAGGGCCATTTGTATAACTGAACATTTTCCCCAAAACCAACTAAAATTTTTAAAACTAAAAACCCACCCAGAACAACATGACAACATTCACCCACCAAGAACATATGAAGAAAGAAATCAACTGTTCAGTATGTTCCCTTTTTCGAAACTACCAATAGAGGACAGATGCAAATAAGCTGATTTTAATCAAGTATGTATACAGAACCTCAAAATACATTTAACAAAAGATTTTGGTTAATGTTTTTCAAGTTTCTATTCATCAATGTGTTATGCTACTTTTAATGATGAGTTATTTGAAATAAATGAAGCAATCAACACACTATATTTGAAAATACACATTTGATTGATGGCAAATGTGCCTTGAGGAAATTTTGGGAGGTGATGGGAATGTTCTGAACTTGTATAGTGATGACAGATGCAAAACTCTATAGAGGTGTCAAAAATCAATGAATTTTATTCTTACAGAAGGGAAATGTTATGATATACAAATTATACCTCAACAATGCTGTTAAAAATGTATTACTTTCTAATTTAAACAAATATGAAGACAATACAGACAAATGCAAGAATGGGAAGGCCTGGAGGCTGCATTCCACTGTTGCATTAACAAAACTAAATGAGCTCAGGCTGATAGCATTAAATATATGCATAATACCTTTTATGCATCTTCTTTGATTGACAAATGAGGGTACTTTTCCAAGAGGGGCTTGTACCTGGACATCTGGGATGAACTTCAGAGAGCTAAGAAACACCTCTGAAATTTTATGAAAAATGTGAATATGTATACATTTATATTTATATACATACATATTCACATGTATGTATATTATATATGAATTTTTCTGCAGAAAAGTTCATTCTATTATGTAGTACATGGCTGTATAAATATGCTACAGTTTATGTACAAATTCTTGTGTTGATAGATATTTGAATTACTTCAACTGTTTGGATATAGTTAACAAGGCTATTATAAATACTCTTCTGAACATCTTCTGGTGCCCGTAAGCACCCATTTCTGAAACAGAGGAATCACTAAGTCACCTGGCATGTTACCTCCATACCTACTATGTAACAACAATCCATTTCCCAAGGTGGTTGTGCCAATTTTTATTCCTAGCCCAAGTGCAGTAGTGTTCCCATTGCTCCACTTCCTCATTAGGTACTGTTTTCTCAGATTCTTCATGTTAGCCAATTTTGGTATAAAGAGATCAATCATTTTAATTTGCATTCCTCTGAAGATTAATAAGGTTGAGCACCTTTTTGAATAAATCAAATAAATGATTTCCTCTTTTCTGAAGTGTGTTCAAATATTTTGCTCGATTTTTTATTGAGATGTCTATCTTATTCAGCTGTAGGAGGTCTCTATTTTTTTGCTAGACAAATGTTTTACAAATAGCTTCTTAGTAGTTTTCTTTTATAAAGACTTTTTGTTGAAGTAGAGCATATACATTTTAAAATGTACAAATTGTCAGCACAGTTTGCTGAACTTTCACAAAGTGAATACACCTGTATAACTAGCATCAGATCTAGGAAAGATATGATCAGCCTCCTGGGAGTGTCCTTCCCCACACCCTATCCAATTCACTCTTCCAAAAGATAGCAACGGTTGCTAACTTCTAACACCAAGTATTAGTTTTGAATGTTAAGAATGACTTTTGTCTGCCATGGTGTCTTCTGATTATGATAAATACTTACTGCTAGTAATATCAAATTTCTTAATATCTTCCTTTACAATCAGTGCTTTTTATGTTATATTTAAGAAAACTTACCCCACTCCAAAATCATAAAGGTATTATCTTGAAAGCATTTTATTGTTTTGCCATTCACACTTAATTCTATATGTCACACAGAATTATTGTCTATGGTGTATAGTAGGAGCTTTAATTTCATTCAATTTCACATAAATACTCAATTGTCTCAGCACTACTTATTAAAAAGACTGACATTTTCCACCACTGATCTGCAGTCCCACCTCAATCATAAATCATGTGGCAATCACTTTCTGAGTTTTCTGTCTTACCGAACTGTTTATCCTCTTATCACTAATACAGTATCTTAATTCTATAGCTGTATAAAAGGTCCAGGAACTGCAATAAAAATTAAGATGAGTTTCAGAAAGAGTCTATCTTTATAAATTACTTCTTCTAATTTATGAGCTAGTATATGTCTTTACATTTTAAAAATCATAACATTTATTTAATAGAAGTTTATTTGACCTAAAAGCCTTCAGAAATAAAGACCTACAGATCCAGGGAAAACTCCTGTTTTTATGTTTATGTTCCATGAAGAATGGATGGCCATGTAGAAATGACTGGAAAGGGGGTGTGAGCTAATGGTAAAAGGCTGCCAGGGTCCTAGCAAGCCCTGTCTGGTCAGATTCTTCTTGGCCTCTCTGTATAGCCTTCTTTCCTTCTGGACCTAAGGCAGGTCCTGTCTGGAATGAGGGTTTTTAAGGGAGGGGGGAAGGGAGGGTAAGGGGACAGGAAGGGAATAGCAGGGAGGGTAGAGGAGAGAGAGAGAGAGAGAGAGAGAGAGAGAGAGAGAGAGAGAGAGAGAGAGAGCTTTCTAGGTTTTATGAGAGAAGGCTTTGGGAGAGAAGGGTGAAGGACAGGAGAGCAGTAGGAGGGCAGAGGCTTTGCTTCTGAGGTTGCTTTCGGGATTCCAATCTCCTTCAGTTAGAAGTTCTCAGCAAGCCAAAACCCCACCCTTTGGGCTATCATATTTTTCCCCCCTCCCTCCCTCCTCCTCCCTTTCTCCTTTTAAGAAGGGAATGTGTAGATCTTTCCATCTTCTAAGATCTTCTTTGATTTCTCTGTTTAGGGTTTTGTAGTTTTCATTGTATAGATCTTTGACTTAGTATCTTATTTTTTTTTTGAGGTTACTGTAAATGGGGCAGTTTTCCTCATTTCCTTCTCAGAGGCTTTGTCACTGATATACAGAAATGCCTTTGATTTATGGGTGTTGATTTATATCCTGCTCCTTTGCCGAATTCATTTACTATTTCTGGAAAGATCTACCTTGCTCTTGGGATAGGCAGAATTAATATTATCAAAATGACCATACTACCAAAAGCACTATATAGATTTAATGCAATTCCAATCAAAATCTCAATGTCATTCCTCATAAAAATAGAAAAAGCAATCATGAAATTCATCTGGAAAAATAAGAGACCAAGAATAGCTAAAGAAATCCTTAGCAAGAAGAGTGAAGCAGGGAGTATCGCTATATGAGACCTTAAACTATACTACAGAGCAATAGTAACAAAAACAGCATGGTATTGGCACTAAAACAGACTGGTAGACCAATGTTACAGAATTGAGGACACAGAGACTAACCCACAAAATTACAATCATCTTATTTTTGACAAAGGTGCCAAAAACATGCACTGGAAAAAAGATAGCATTTTCAACAAATGGTGCTGGGAAAACTGGAAATCCATATGCAACAAAATGAAATTAAACTCATAACTCTCACCATGCACAAAACTTAACTTAAAATGGATCAAGGACCTAGGAATTAAGCCAGAGACTCTGTGTCTAACAGAAGAAAAAGGTAGGCCCTAATCTTCATCATATGGGTTAGGCCCCAACTTCCTTAATAAGACTCCTATGGCACAAGAATTAAAACCAGGAATCAATAAATGGGATGGATTCAAACGAAAAAGTTTTTTCTCAGCAAAAGAAACAATCCGTGAGGTGAACAGAGAGCCTACATCCTGGGAGAAAATCTTTACCCTTCACACATCAGATAGAGCACTAATCTCTAGGGTATATAAAGAACCCAAAAAGCTAAGCACTGAAAAAACAAGTAACCCAATCAAAAAATGGGCCAAGGACTTGAACAAACACTTCTCAGAAGAGGATATACAATCAATCAACAAATATATGAAAAAATTTTCAACATCTCTAGCAATCAGAAAAATGCAAATCAAAACTAAGATACAACTCTAATCAGAATGGCAGCTATTATGAAGACAAACAACAATAATTGTTGGCAAGGATGTGGGGAAAAAGGCATACTCATACGTTGCTGGTGGGACTGCAAATTGGTGTAGCAAATCTGGAAAGAAGTATGGAGATTCTTTGGAAATCTGGGAATGGAACCACCATTTGACTGAGCTATTGCTCTCCTTGGACTATACTCAAAGGACTTAAAAACAACATACTACAGGGACACAGCCACATCAATGTTTATAGCAGCACAATTCACAATAGCTAAACTGTGGAGCCAACCTACATGCCCTTCAGTGGATGAATGGATTTTTAAAAAAGTGGCATATATACACAATGAACTTTTTTAAAAGAGAATAAAATCATGGCATTTGCAGGTAAATGGATGGCATTGGAGAAGATAATGCTAAGTGAAGTTAGCCAATCCCCAAAAAACAAATGCCAAATGTTTTCTCTGATATAAGGAGGCTCACTCATAATAGGGTAGGGAGGAGGAACATGGGATGAATAGATGGATTCTAGATAGGGAAGGGGGGAGTGAGGGAAAGGGAGGAGGCAGGGGAATAGCCTCCTAATGAATGTGGAATGAATGTGATGGACATCATTATTCAAAGTACATGTCTGAAGACACAAATTGGCTGTCAACCTACTATATATACAAACAGAGATATGAAAAATTGTGGTATATATGTGTAATAAGAATTGTAATGCAAAAAAAAAAACCAAGTACATGTATAACGTGAATTGGCGTGAATATGCTTTATACAAAGATATAAAAAATTGTGCTCTATATGTGTAATAAGAATTGTAATACACTCCATTGTCGTGTATTTAAAAAAAATAAAATCAATAAAAGAAAAAGAAGGGAATGGGGAATGGGTAGGGAAAAACTGTGGAATGAACCCAAACTAAATTTCCAATGCACATATGTGAATATACTATAATGAAACTCATCATTTTGAATATCTATAAGATACTAATTCTTAAAAATGTAAATAAATAGATCAGTAAAGTGGATCAAAGGGAACAGTGGGAGGGAGGATGGGGAGGGTGAAGGAACTGAATTGGAGCAAATTATATTCCATGCATTTATAATTAGTCCAAATGAATCTAATGTCAGGAATAACTATTATGAACAAATGAAAAAAAGAATAATGACTTCACTGTTTTTATAAAATGCATTCTCATAAACAATTCAATCAAGAGAAATGAAAAAAGTAAAAGAGAACGTACAATTAAACATCTCACCAACCATAACAATTATTAAGTCACTCTTCCATCTTTTTCCCTAATTTCAAGATTACTTCAGTTTCCTTTTCCTTTTGATATTCTTTTCTTTCTTTCAACAAAGGTTTATTTTCTACATAAAATTCTTATATTTATTTTGTTGAATTTATAATAAGGTCCTTGATATTATTTAATACTACTATAAATATTATAATAGTTCATTTTCTAAGCAACTATTACTTGTTTGAGATAGAATTGATTTGTCTGTACAGATTTTATATCCAGAAACCGCATTATCTTATTAATGAGTTATGAATAGGTTTTTTTTACATATTCTCTATATATTCATAAATATGCAAATAAAGAACATCCCCCCCTTTTATATTTCATTTTTCTTATCCTAGTGCAGTAGCTAGGGCTTCCAAAACAATTCTGATGAAAAGAAGTAATAGACACTCTTGTTTTGTTCAAATTCATCATTAAATGATTTTGGGCTGTAAATGTCATGTAGCCATGTTTTATCAAGTTAAGGATGTTTTTCTGTTCTTTGCCAAGAATTGTTTAAAATCAAGGCTGTATTTCAAACTTAACTGGGAACTTTTCCTGCATTGTTGACAACATTATGAAATCTTTCCCCTTAATCTGCTAATGTGAACTACCTTGATAAATTCTGCTAATAATATATTTTGAAAAATCACTCATTAGTTCATGGAGATTTTCTGAATTATTTTCTACAGCATCCTATGTATCATAGTTTATTCAGTCAATCTTCATATGGCAGCTACATTATTTCTAACTTTTTATCATTATAAAAAACACCTCAACAGAGAATCTGGTATATATGCAAGTGTTTCCCCCTCTTTTTCCTGTATTTTGCGGGTGCATCTTCAGAGTAAATTCTCAGGAATGGGATTGCTAAGGAAAAAATATGTACTTATATATTCTTAGAGAATGCTCAATTTCCCTCCAAAGGAACTGTACCATTTTTCTATTTCCACCAGTGATTAATAAGTACCTATTTCCCCTAAGACTCACCAACAGTAGCTTTAATTTATGTTTTTTATTAAAAATAAAGTTGAGTATCTTTTTATATGTTTAACGGGTATTTTTAAATGTGTGTGTGTGTGTGTGTGTATGTGTGTGTGTGTGTGCACACACGTGCACACTCGCTCATGTTGTCTGTTCCTCTCATGTATTCCGCTTTGGTTATTACAATTAAAATTTTTCTTTATATATTAAGAATGTTGGGTTGGGATGTAGCTCAGTGGCAAAGTGTCTGCCTTGCATTTGCAAAATCCTGGATTCGACCCCTAGTTCCAAAAAGGACAAAAAAAGAACCCACCCTACCCCACCCCCCAAAACCCCCAAGAATGTTACCTCTTTTATGTCTTACCTCTTTACTACCCTTTTTTTGACAGTCAAAAGACGATTGCTTTACAGCTTTCAAAGTCTTTTTGATGTTAAGATTATTTGTTTCCAAGTTGATATTAAACTTGTTGTTACTTTGGGGTGAGTCAATTTTATAACCTGTCATCATCTAGATCTTTCAGTTGAAATGGTAGGGCTGATGCTACATTCCTTACCAACAATCTTTTTGCCTGAGACTACACAGTAAGGTTTAATGTAATCATTATGCTTTGAATAATTTAATATGGAGGCAGTGATTGCAAGTCTGAATTTCTTGTTTAATTCAAGGTAGAATGTCAAATATTGTGCTCCATGATGAAGGAAGCTGACTATAATTAAGATCATAGATTACATAGAAAGGTGCCTATTTAAGGTGTTTCAGAATGGTCTATGATGTGCTCTCTCTCTCTGCATGGTCAACATTCTACATACTCAGTGAGTCCTAAATCTGGCTAGATTTATTGAACTCCCTCAGCCCTTCATTTTGCCAACCTATGACATTGGTGCACATCTCTAATCATAATCATGTGCTTTTGGCTCTGTCTTGCTGACTACACAATAAGCATACTGAAAGATGTGGGAACTGTTCCTTTTGTAGTATGCACAAGGAATAAACAGATCTTTGTTGAAGAAATATTTTATTGAATGAATGACTGAATTTCCAGTTCTAGTGGTTATCATGCTCTAGTAAACAAATGGCTAGAGAATCTATATCAATGAGTGAAGAAATAATAAACATAAAAGAAGATCAAATACTAAAATAATACCATACCATCTATAGCTCCCAGGTTAGATGAAAAAGGTTGCATGTTTTTGCATCAAAGATAAAACCATGATAGTTGTAAATTGAGCCAATGCATTAAAAGGAAGATTTCTAAGTGAAGAATTAACATATCCAATTTCATAGTGTAATATGAGAACAAGTCAAGTAAATTCATAAAATCTGAAGACTAACAAGGATAAGAAAGAAATCACTACACACAATCCAGTGTAAACTGTGCTATTCCAGCTAGATCATCTGCTCACAGATCTAGAGCAAAGATCAGAAGAAATGTTCTTCCACATGCAATTGCTATGTAAATAAGAAATAGCTAACACTTGTGAGCATTTTTGATGTGCCACGTACTGTCCTAATATAATTTTTGAAGCAAAACTCAAACACAGTTTGTTGTAATTAGTAACCCTAATATTACCAGTAGCTGTATGACTACTTGGATTGAATGTTTGTATGTGAATACCAGATTTCATGTATTTTTGAAAATATCACTTCAATCCATTATTTAAAATAGTAAACTATTATACTTTTTATTCACCGTATGGTCTATTCATGCATCATCTCTATATACGTAGACCCAGGGTACACCTATTTTTATCCCGAACTCTGAATGATAGGGTTTCAAAACATGCTCCCAGAAATGGTGGAAGAAATATGCATGTCACCTGCTCCATGTATTCTTTTCATCACATCATCTTCTGGACACAAAATGCAAAACTCACACTTATCTTATATTTCTACTAAAGCCTAATTTTAATGATGGCATGAATTACTAAAATCATCTACATCTGCATTGCCTATTGTTTTCAAATTTCAATCCTACAGTGAGTATACACTTGTTTCTTCCTAGAATAGTGTATTCACCCATCTCCCTGTTGAAAATATCCCTGATCTCATCACAAATTTTATACGTTGCCCGATCTCCTAACATCCCTATGGATATCTATTTCCCCAAGTGCCTTGTTGTGACTGACTCTTCTTGTGTGCTGACATTCCCATTTACACTCCAATGGAAATTCATTGGATTGCAAAAAGGGCCTTTAGTCCAAATCCAAAACTCACTCTTCTTCCTTACCCTAGTCTGGAATCCTGCCTACTCTCTCTATTTCACTGGAAGTTCTCTTTTACATTCAGTAGTCCCAGGTACAAGATCTTATGCCATTGTATATGGATTTACAGGATTCATCTCTGCAGAACATAATTAAAAACTATGTATCCAAATCAAGGGCCCAACACCCTTTTGTGCTTCAGATCTTACCTACTTTTCTATTTTCATACTTACATTTCACCTTACATTCTTACAAATATCCCAGTTGCCCAATACCCGTATTCATCCAGCAGAATGACTCCTAACCCAAATCGAACATGATATGACCCTTAACCATACTCTGTTCCCTCAATCTATTTTCACATAACAGCAGGTCCTGAGTTGATCTTGCCACATGGGTATGTAGGGAATCCTACAGCTGCTGAGAAGCTCAAAGGTAGATGCCGAAATGCTTCCTGGAGCAAATGTAGGCAGCTAGGTAGGACCTGTGAGGTCTCTTCCATGGCCAACAACCCAGTCAGGATGAAGGGATGTGGCTGAATCAGCCTCTCTCTTCTCAATGCAGGGAAGATGGACACAATCAGGCCTGTGTGGATTGCTGATCCCAGGCTCCTAGGGTATATAGAGCTTTATGTCTTGTGAAAATGTCACAGGAAGGTGGGGCAGCCTCCATCTCATGGGACCCTTGGAAACAATTGTTAGGACAAAGTGGTTGCCAAGGCAGTGACCTCATTCACTTCCCTGAAGAAGTGACCTCACCTCACTTCCTTGGTGATGGAACTCTCTGAACTTGGGATCCAGAAGGCAAGGCACCCAGAGGCAGTTCCAGTCTCAGTGGGCTCACTTGTTTGTCTGTACCAAGGCCAGAATCATCCTTTCTTGGCACCTAGTGATGTGTGGAGAGCCAAATGCCTTAAATGGTCTGAACAGGGACCTTTCCTGAGAAAGAAGTGTTGGCTCATTGCTGGCTCCTGACAACTACACAGAGATGGCCAAGGAGACCAGAGCTAAGAAAGGGCAGGCCACAGCTGGGGAACATATTTTCACCCACCACTCAGAGGACAGAGTGGATAGATGCAGACCAAATACAGGGGCAGTTTGTGTGTCTTAGTGGGTGTGTGTTGCAATTTGTCATTTTGTCTCATGTTCTGAGAACATGAAGGAAAAAAGTTTTTCTGTTATTGTTGTTGTTGTTGTTGGTTTAAAATGTTCTGTAGACTAGTGAGTCTTTCTATGTCAGTGGATCCCACTGGGTTTGTGTTTACAGAGAGTAGAGAGAAGAATGCAGCCATGAATGTGTCCTTTCTAGTGGAAATCTTTGCAGGACTTCTCATGGCCAATTAATGAATTGACTGCTGCTTGCCTTGCAGATGGGCAACACCTACCAAGATCCTAAGTTCCTGTATTCTTCCTGAATTTTGACCACTCTCTGAAGGGGTTCGTGGTTTTGTGTCCAAGATGTGTACCACCTTCAAGCTGTGTGACCTGCCCATGGACTGGATTGCTGAAGGGAATGCCAAGCATCTCAGAAAACTCAAAAATTAGCATGACTGGTAAGGATCTCTCTGGAGAACCCCTGCTTGGATAGATGGCAACCCAAGTTGCATGATTAGGAGCTGTCAGTGCCACAGTGTTCAATTAAAGCCAAGTTTTTCTCCAGGCTTCTTTCTTCCCTATTGTTCTGTTCCCCTGAATGTCAGGGAGGTGTTTGCCTTGGGGCATTCCTTTGGGAATCCTCAAGAAAACAGTTTCAAATGGAAATGAAGAGGCCTAATCTGTGCCTTTGAGGTAAAGTGCTTTGTAAAAGCTGTGTCTGAATCAGACTCTTGGTGAGGGACAAGAAGCATGTACTATTTTTTGAAGGGTTGTAGTTAAGTTCCCCATTATTAGTCAGTTATATTATTCTATGTGAATAAAACACAATTATTTTGAATTTCTGTAAACAGGAAGATAATATATTTAATCTTAGAATATTGATCAGATCTTGAGAAAAGTTTATTTACTATAACAAAATATTTGCTTGGTTAAGCATACAGAAAATATGTCATTAGTATTTCTTTTCTGTAGGCTCCTGAATCGTGAAATTTGTACTGGTATTTGTATTTAAAGATTTTTAAGAGGTAGAAAAAATATTTATGTGTTCCAGAACCTCTATAGTAGATGCAATCTTTATGACATTTATTCATCAATGTATTATGCAACAAAAAATAAATGGGATATGCAGTTTGGATTATTCATAGACAATTCACCTAACATGGATGCTTTTGTACAGATTTCTTACCATTGCCAATATTTATCCATGATTTTTATTGCTATTATATCTCTAAGTTTTCTCCCCATTTCCATTACTATCACCATTAGTTGGTCTCTTAAAATATTTTTTTAAGATAGTATTAGTAATCAAACCCAGGGACACTCTTACAATGCACTACACCCTAAGTTCTTTTTAGATTTTGTTTTGAGACAGAAGCTGACTCAGTATCTGAGACTGGTCTTGAATGTGCTGTACTCCTGCCTCAGACTCCTGAGTCACTGAGATGACAGGTATGCACCATAATGTTTGGCTTTAATACTTTAACTTGTAAAACAGAGTCTACCTTAAAACCTTTGAAATATGATAATCAGATACAGTTACTATTTCACTGTGAACCTCCAAAGGCTTCCTATTTCACATAGGATGCATTTTAACATCTGATTGTGACCAGACAATTTGTATTCATTCAGCCCCTTTCTCTCTTTTGGTTTGACTTCTGGAACATGCCAAATTCTTTCCCCACCTTTTTTTTACATTTGTATTATTTTGCAATGTTGCTTGCATCATTTTCTTCTTTAAATACCATGGGTCTCCTCAGTTCAAATGCCATCACTTCAGAGAGACTTCCCCCAGTCTTGTAATATGGCCACTGTCTTCCACTCACTCTTTCTCAAAAAAAAAGAAAGAAAAAATTACTATTACTTACAATTTAAATGAATTTGTATACTCATTGTGTGATGATAAACTCAACATTTTAGTTCAATATATGAACAAATGGGTAAAAATAATAAAATTTTGTGCTTATTCTTTATCCAAAAAAGTAAAGCAATAATTTCTAAGATTTACAGTTTCTGAAATGTCCACATTCAGTGATATATGCATATACAGATAATACTTGAAAAAAAGTGGCAGTATTTTTGGTGTAACATCAATGGTTATTAGAAATTATGCCAGACTAGTGAAAGATAGATGTCTGCTTTAGTTGGTGCCTATAAGGAAGAGCATCAGATTTAGTTAATCCATGGATAGTAAAAATTAAATAATTCAGAAGAAGAAGAAGAATTCAGAAGAATAACACCACATGAAATACTAATATGAATAATGGGAAGTTTTTTCTTTCTTACTGTTTTCTCCTTCATTTTGTCTCATACTCCATTACCCTACTTTAGTTGTTTCTATGTGTCATTTTCTGAAGTTCCATCTGGATTTCTTACCACTTTCTCACCTTACCACTCTTCATTTTGATGAATAAAACTTACGTATCAGTGGTTCTTCTCCTAGGGACACTACCACTGAGTTACCCCTATCCCCTATTACAAAAATTACTTTGAGGGACCAGGTTTGTGTCTCAGTGATAGAGCACTTCCTGACATGTGTGAGGCATGTTTTGATCTCCAGCACCACATAAAAATAAACAACAACAACAATAAAAGCTTCCTTAAAAAAATTACTTTCTAACAGGTTCCTGAGGCTAGTCTCAAATTTGTGCAACTCCGGTCTCATCCTCCCATGTAGCTGGGATTACAATTGTGCCCCATCATCATTGAAGCTTTTTCTGTCAGCACATGCCTGTTTCAGTTTGTTGACTTTCTAAAAAATAATTAATTATTATTTTTATTTATTTATTGACTCTTTAACTATACAGTTGATATTATCCTATGTGTTCCAGAAAAACAACAAAGTATCTCGGTCTTATAATTTCTCTGAGAAATATTTTTGACAGTTTGAAAGAAATAAGAAGACAACAAATGGCTTTCAGAGATACCCATTTTTACAATCCAGATTCATTTTTAATGCTTTAGATCAAATTTCAAGTCCTTAACACCCCTCTCTAAAATGTAGGACCATCCTGCACATGCAACCTGATTTAACTAAAGATATGGAGCCCGCTGCTGTGGCCCATGCCTGTAATCCCAGCAGCTGGGAAAGCTGAGACAGGAGTATCACAAGTTCAAACCCAGTCTCAGAAAATGTGAAGTGCTAAGCAGCTCAGTGAGACTCTGTCTCTAAATAAAATACAAAATAGGGCTGGTGATGTGGCTCAGTGGTTGAGTGCCTCTGAGTTCAATCTCACCCATAAAATACATAAGTAAATAAATCAATGAAAAGATGAGGTCAGAAGGGATAAAAGTGCTTAGAAAGGGTATTTTGGCTTTGATCTCTGTTCATCTCTTCTTACCTCTGTTTTTGGAAAATCAAGTAAAAAATAAAACAAATCTAATGAAAAGATTGTCAAATAAAAAGTTATTTGAAAAAAAAAACTTGAGAAATGTTATAGATCTTGTATTCATCAAGACCAGAGACATGGATTTAATGCTTCTTAAGTCTGTACATTGTTTTATTTTGATGAAACTACAGAAGGATTAGCAAAATACTAACTCTATAATCTTAGACCTGGAAGAAGGATAACAATATAAGAACTGGCTGTGATGTATAATATGGAGTAATTACCTTGCATTATGATTATGAATAATGTTTCTGTGAGCAATTGCTTTCAACATTTTCATTTAAAAATGTTTGTCATATTAACCTTGGAAGGGGATTAAATTAAAAGAAATATTCTTAATCATTACACATTTTAACTAAAACTTTAGTTAAATAGGCTCTAATAGTTCACAGCCAATGGAGTTAGGAATAGTTCTTGAATATTATGTTTGTGTTTTTCAATATAATGTTTTGCATAAAGATTCATGTCATTTTTGCTCCCAAGTAGGTAATTTTTCTTTGTTTATAAGGAGCATATAAAGTCTTTGTAAAAAAAAAGAATAAAAAGTTTAATGAATAGCAAATATGAAAGAAGCACATTAAGAAGTTTGAGAAGTTTGAGAAGTTTGAGCTGTTAAGATAAAATTCCAAGTGTTGGTCTGTTTATTCACTAATTCAGACAACATGCCAACCTATGAGAAACAGGTAACAGATACAAGCAAAATAAATTTTCTTTCTAGTTCAAACTGCTTCAGAGAAATATGATGACAGAGCTAGTGATACCTGGATTACAACCTTAGTAAGATTAGCTATAAAGACACACACACACACACACACACACACACACACACACACACACACATATATATATATATATATATATACATATATACATATATATATCTATGTGTGTATATATGTACATATATTTAAAGAAAAGGAGAAATAAATATGTATTAAAATATACATATAGAATTGGATATAAAATTAAAGCAATATTGAAATGGAAACTGACATGATAAAAAGTTTTGTTATGTTGCACTTCAGCAATGGGACTGCTGTTTCGTTTCTCCTATTAGGTATTAATCAAATTTATGTTGGATCTTAATGTTTTGCATATATAGTTGGAAAACATTATCCTTTTTATTGTATTTAAAAATACCCATAATTAGAAATAAGAAATAAAATTCAAAACATGGAAATGGGAATTCATATACATAATATATTTAACAATACATCAATATATACACTACATGTAAGTAACACTAACTAAAAACAAACTGTGTGTTTCTGATTTGATTAACTTTTGGTTACATAGTATCTGTTAAATGTGAATACCAATAAAATATTTTAATAATTTCTTGCAAATATGTTATATATGTTATATAAAAATAACTTCTTAAAAATCAGTACTCTTGGTAAAATCTTTATTATATAGTCAGTATTTTAACATGCTCTTATGTGTATTTTAACATGCTCTTATTTGTATATTGACAGAATTTGTTTATGCTATGTGACATAGTTAAAAAGTTTCAAAATAAGATGATTACAAAGAAAAATATTCCTCATATTATAGAAGTGATTACAGCAGTACCTACATAAATGTGATATGCTTAGATATTAAAATTATGTAAATTTTAACTTTATTAAAATTATGAATATTAGAAAAGTTTTGCAGGAACAACATGATTTTATAGAATAGTATCAAGGAGGAAATATCAAGTATCATTTTGATATATATCTAAAAGTTTAGAAATAAAAGACCTACATATGACCATTTTATTCATTTCTAGAGTAAGTTCATCATTATCTGAATTATATTTCAAATGCTGAAATGCCAAGCATGCAGGAATGAGATAAAAGGATGATCCAACTTAGTTATTATCTGAAAGTTGAAAGGAATTTGATTTAGTGACAGGATTGGAATAGAATACCATATAATGGTAGGATCCAAAATTAGTTTCTTGGAAATAAGGGCATTTAAAAAAATACGTATTGAATAAGCTCAATCTTATTAAAACAGAGAGACATCCAAAATGTAGATGTAATGGAGGAACAGATTAGTAGATCCTGTTTTAAAATGGTCTTAAATCAATTTAGAAAGTAAACTGAAAGGCACATGTAGAAGTAGAGAAGTGAATGAAAATCACAGATAATTAACATTTCTAATTATTTGTTGTCATACATGTAACAAACCACACACACACACACACACACACACACATACATACACAATGCCTTTATTATTGATTATAATCATCAACACAGACAGTGTATATTAGGACATTGTTTCCTTATTATAGAAATTAAAGTTGAAGTTCTGGGAAATTGACTATTGTCAGACTGCATTGCCCAAATCTTTCTTTCAATGCTATATTAAAAGATTTCCTCATTCTTTGTAAAGCTAAGTCATATATTCCCTGTATTTTAGGCATTTAAAATTTCAAAAAGTATATTCAAACACCTTACATAAGAGAAACATTTTAGTCAATTATAAAATAAAATTAAAAAAATAAATTATTTTCAGAAATCAGTACTCCACGGGACAGGAGATATGAAAGTTGAAAATATGATTAAAATAAATCATCATTATAGGAATATCTCAGCATGTTCATTTTCTATGAAGTGAAAATAATAACAATGAATTTCTTTTGGAACTTTTAAATTAATCACTCAATACAAGTATAAAATAATGGTATAACACATTATATTGTGTCTCATGCACAAGGCTAGAAACTGTACATTTGGTTGACATTTTTAAAAAATAACTTTATTTTATTTATTTATATGTAATGCTGAGCATCAAACCCAGTGCCTCGCACGTCCTGGGTGAGTACTCTATCACTGAACCACAAACCCAACCCCAATGTGGTAGACATTTATATTCTCAAATTATTTTACAACAAGTTTGCTGATACTAATAATCAAATAGCTCATATTAACTTCATTTGATTAGTGTCAACAATTTAAAAAACATACATCATGATGGATATCTTACTGTCTCAAACCTATGTACAATGTAATGGAATAATTATGAAGAAAACAGTGTATAGTATGAAAACAATACTACATATGATATTATAAATTGATCTTCCTACATAAGTTCTTTGAAAATATAGATAACTATGATAATTTCCTGAGCAGAAAAGTTTTATTCTTTTTAGTTTTTTTCTGTGTGTGGGAGATCTCTCTCTCCCTCTTTCTCTCTCTCCCATTCTCTCCCTCTTTCATAATTTTTTATGTCAAAGAACATCAGATAGGCTGTATATTCATGAACATAGAATTTGATAAATCTGATGGTGAGCTGTATAATAATTTTGTAAAAACTGAATGGAAAAAATAATTGTATAAAAGCCAAAATTTAAATAGACATTGGTATTACTAGTTAGTAAAATTAAAATTTAATAGAAATGCTAATTGGAGATATTATTGAAGAAAAATAGAAGCTGATAAGGAAACTAAATAAAAAGAATATTGTCAGAGTCATGTAAAATTGTTGAATTGTTTCATGATTTATTGTGTTCTTGTTTTAAGTCTACAAGTACTTTCTGGTTTTGAAAACATAATAAATATCTACTATCAAAACATTAATGAAAAAATTATCCATATAGGATGATGCTTACTAAATCTAAAATTATAAATTTGTGTGTACAGAAAAAGGTACAGATATTTGAAAGTAAAGCCTTTCTTTGGATATAATATTGAAAATTTGTGCTGACCAAAGAAGGACGAAGAACACTCTATCAAAGAGGTAAGTCTAAGTCAAAATATATTAAATCATATTATAATGTAGGCATATACTTTATGGAAATATCATTGTATCTAAATAAAAGCATTAAAGTTGGATAAAATACTTTTAAAATGTATGGTGTCTCATCGTTCGCTAACATTTTCATATTTAAACTTTACTTATAGACAATGCTTCAAGCTAGGCAATATTATCATCATTTGAGTTTTCAATAAATTTCCATTGAATTTTTGTCAATGCTCTGAAAAATTGAAGATTCAGAAAAGGAAGGAAGGAATAAAGGAAGGGAAGAAGAAAGGAAAGAAGGAATGGAGGAAGGAAGGATGGAAGGGAGCTGGGAATGGAGGGAGGAAATAAAATAATCCTGCTCTTTAGAAGCATGCACTCCAAATGCAGATGCACAAGTATTTATAAATTGCTTATACAAAGTTTTATTTTAATTGCTATTGTTTGAAGGCTGTTAAAATGACAAATGATTTGTGCAACTCATTTAATCCCCTCAAAATTGCTGCAGTCTCTGGCTGGGCACAAATCACGAGCCTCCACACAGCTTGTAGATTCAAATAGCAATTCTTTATTCCCGAACTCACACCAGCCGTCTACAAACACGTTCTGGGGGAATCCACGTTCTCTGCCCAAATCCACCACTCCTGGGCTTCTGTCTCCCAAATATACTGTCTGACCCTAAGAACTCAAGAGGAACTCAGCAGCAGGATACGCCCTATTCTAAAGGGGGAACACCCTAATCTCCTATTATGCTAAATTGCCCTATTCTAAAGGGGGAACACCCTAATCTCCTATTATGCTAAACCACCCTATTCTAAAGGGGGAACACCCTAAACACGGATCTGCCCTGGTCCTTGAGCAAGGTCACCTAAAATGCAATGTCCTGCAAAATGTCCTATTTCCATGAGTCCTTCCACTAAAGAAACATGGGGGTACGCTGGCAAGGAAATTGTCATACCTACTTGGCTGATGGCTCCCAGCATCTCCCCCCTTCTGTTTAATCAAACAACAAGTAATGTGGCTTAAGGACCGTGCCTGGTAGGTTGTCCAGTTCAACATATGGTTCTTTCCCGTCATTGGAAAACTGACCTTTAGGCGTCAGCCTCCTGTCTTAGGTTGATACCACTACAACTGGATCATACCCGTCACTGACTACCAGTCCAGCATACAGCCATACTTGTGGATAGGTCTATGCACCAGTGGGGGGGTGAGGTTCTTTGCCTCACCTCTGTTGGCCCCCAAATTTGGCCTTGGTGCCAGTGGGGGAGTGAGGTTAATGTGGCTTAAGGACCGTGCCTGGTAGGTTGTCCAATTCAACATATGGTTCTTACCCGTCATCGGAAAACTGACCTTTAGGCAACTGACCTTTAGGTGTCAGCCTCCTGTCTTAGGTTGATACCACTGCAATTGGATCATACCCGTCACTGACTGAGACTGTGGCACAAAATGATTTCATAATTTTTAAAATGACAATAATAACAATACCTACAAATAACATAACATTCAAATTTCTTAAATAAAATCAAGCAAGATCTGCAAGATTATCAGAGAGAGAGAGAGAGGCAAAAAAAGAGCTGATAGAGGAGAACAACAAATGTCTTTTTTTTCAGTGAAGGAATGCTTTCTTTTTGATAATTTCAACACTTGAAAATAAATATCTCAGCACTGCCACTCTCCTCTCTCTCAGATCTCTGGCTAAGGACTAAACAAGACCTGAAACTCAAGAGGAAGGGGACTGATCAAATAATCTTCAGAGGACATGCTCCTGAGAATTAGATGGAGATCTCTGGAGAACTGATCCACAGGGACAATAAGGAAATACTGTCACTTCATTAAGTGTTAAGGTTGTGGTGAGGTAGGAAAGTCAATCAGATCAATGTCAAACTGATATGTAGAAGTTTAATCAATGCAATTTCTTAAATACCGTGTCTATGTAAATGACTAAAACCTCCAGGGAAAGTTTTCAGGAGACACTTTCAGGGCACATTGAGGAATTACCTATAGCCAGTTTGCCTGGATTCCTTCTTCACATATGTTCCTAGTTACTGCCCATGAAGTTCAACTTCATCTTTTGTTTGAAAGGCAAGTTCTATTGGCTCAAGCAACATTGCCAAAAACTCTGTAGATGACTGTAGCTTGTGAAATAAAAGATGTAATATTTCCTGTAGGAAAAGTTGCCTTAAAAAATAAGGGAGAATGGTAGAGGGAGATCACTGTACCATTGGCCCCTATGATACTTGAATTTTCAGATTAGATCTAGAAATACACTCTGGTTTTCCAGGCGACCGGATTGAAGACGCAGATCATAGAATTTCTCAAATGCTATGATCATATTACCTAATTCTGTCATTATAGATATTTATTCAAATATGAAATAATGTATTGATATTACTATTCATTTATCTATTTATCTAAATTCATTCATTCATTTATCTACTTATCCACCATACTCTCAGTTATTTCTCTGGAAATTCTTGAATAATATACTAGCCTACAAAGTAACTACTACAAATGTGATTTTAAAAATCTGATCCAAGTTACAGATACAGATCTTTGGGAACACTTTTTAATGCATCTATATTCTTTGAACTCATGAATATTAAAAAAATGTACTTAGGAAATAAAAAAAATGAGTTATAACAATATGAAAAAAAAAAACAGGGAGTGACAGAAATAGAACTTCTATTTACAGAGACTGAGGATAATATAAAAGTTTCTTAAAAAGTTGACACCTGACTTTGACACCTCCAACCCCTAGTAACATCAATCATTACCTTCACAACACTGATAAACACTCCAAAATGCATTGCAGAAATTCTGGAAAAGCTCAGCAAGAAAGTGGTCACAAATTGAATTTCTTGATTAAAATAGAGTGAATCAGGTAACGAGGGGCTGAGTTACCTGTAAATGGAAAGCAGGGGATACAAACCCCATCAGTGTTATTACAACTTATAGAACAGATGGAGGTAACAACTAATAAATATGGTTATTAATATTTTGACTACAAACATCTGTAAAAGTCTTCTGGCTTGTAGGTACACATACACACACATATCATTTTTACATATACACACAGAAACATAAATGCATGTATTATATATTATATACAGTTGTTCCTTGAAGTATAAATGTGATACATCACAAAAAAAATTCAACATATGCCAAAAATATTATAAGTTAGAATGTATTTAACACTTTCACAAACTTAGCACAAATTGAAATGTCATAAGTTGGGTCAGGAACCATATCTACCTGCATATATATACATATGTTATATTTGTAACTATGTATGCATATGTGCATGATAAAAACAATGGTTATATTATATAATTTATTCAAGATGTTTTCAGACAAAATTGTTAATGCTAAATATTAGTTCTAATACAAATGAAAATTTTATTAAATTTAAATTTAGAAGCTTAAGAACAAGTAATTAACTTAGTATACCCTAAATATAACTGCATGTCTTAGCTATTAATTTAAATTATTCTTTATGAAAAACCATTGAAGCCCTAGGGCAAATATTAACAATGCTAATTTCTAAAATATTTTCTTATATTAACCATAAACTAGTGCTTGTCTTATTTCTGTCCCATGATATATTATATCCATGCTAATGCAGAACAGAATAAATTATTATCTATTTCATAGTTTTTAATATGAAACTGCTGATAGTTGCTTAAAGCTAACACTTTCTTGTAGCATTTCAGAGAATAAATTGAGGATTAATTGTATGAATATCTGTTTTCTTTACATCCAGTAGATTTTTACTTACCATTTTTTGAAAGCTCAATATTTTAACTATAGGAAGTTAAGAGAAGTTTTTCATACTACTTCTATCAATTGTCTATTATTTTTAGAAGTATATATTTTTATACTGTAACAATCTTTTAACATTATATTTAATAACATAAGAAATTGGTATTTTATGATCATGAGTGTTCTTAAACTTGTGACACAAGGCCAAATACTTAGCTTGATATCTCCATTAGGAAAATATTTAAAACTTTACCTTTCAAGAATAATTTTACTGTTTTCTATCACACTCAAATTCCAATTAAGTGGAAATCAATTGCTATTTTTCAAGCTCTGGACCTTTTACCATATATTGTAGAATCCATAATATAATGTGATTAAAAATAATGGTGGTGACAGAAATATGTAAAAGTCAATATATGGATTTTTACACCCGTTAAAATTCCAGACATAATTACATAAAATGAAAAGCATTCTTTTATTATAAGCAAATGAACTTTACCTTGTTGTGCTTGATAAAATGATTCCCAGTTGACTTCTAACAAGTAATTAGCATGTTTTAAATCTTACAAATCTTATATCTAGAGATTTTTTTTCATTTTGAAGGTTTAGGTTTCTGTAAGTCTTGACATTTAACTACTGTATATGCATTGTATAAATTTACCCTTTAACATTACCAGTCTTCTTTAACATAATGATGAACATCAACATTACCAGTCTTCTTTAACATAATGATGAAGGTTATTATTTTTAAGTTTAAAAAAATGATTGTATTGATATAACCACTCATTTAAATATTGAAATTAATATCAAAAATCCCTGATCTGTAGTCACAAAGTGCAACATCTATATCAGTTTGAAGGCAAAACATTCTGTGGGATAATTTGATATATATTTTGTTAAATATAACATTTATTTCACATATTTTACTAGAAAAAACCTGCATTATTAATTTGTGTTTACTTCCACAGATTTCCTGCAAATGCTATTTATGATAGAGCATATACAATTTTCCAAAGTCCAAAAAATCTAGGACTGTATATTTGTCTATAAGGGTTACATAAGATAGTCTATAAATACATCACAATTTCATAGTAAGTAAATTTTATATATTGTTTTCAGCAGTCAGACATGAATCTGCAGAGACACAGAACAGCTCTATGTGGAAGGTAGAGTGACAGAGAAGACCACAGAAGCAGCAGAAAGTGAGAAGAGATGGCTAAGGACTGATGGTCAATCTCAATAATTTACATCAAATCTATTTATCTATTTAGAACAGAGAGAGGAAGAAAAAGTCATCAAAGAAACATCTGGGGAGAAGGACAGGAACACAGATATAGTTCAAAAGAACCCAAGGGAAAATGAACGTGGGATGCTAAGTGCCAGAAACTGAGCCAGGGTGAGAAGTTGTAAGATTAGGCATGATAAAGATTATAAAGTGAACACAAATGAACTTTTGTACACTCGATGCTTAAATTTCAGTAGGCATCCTGGAGAAGAAACAAATATTAAGAAATAAATAGAAATGGGACTTCAAAGAAATGGGTTCATATTATGTGAAGGAAGAAAAATGGTTGTATAGTTTGAACATTTCTTTGTTTTCCTATGTATATTTACATGAAAAATACCATTGTGTGTTTTCTTTTCTTTTTTTTTTAAGAGAGTGAAGTTTTTTTTTTTTAAGTTCTTGGTGGACACAACATCTTTATTTTATTTTATTTTTTTATGTGGCGCTGAGGATTGGACCCAGCGCCCCACACATGCCAGGCGAGCATGCTACCCCTTGAGCCACATCCCTAGCCCCCATTTTGTGTTTTCTTAATCAAAGTTCGTTAGTTGTTAGGTCTCTTATTTGTGCCTCATGTAACTTGTATGGAATGGAATCCAGAAGAACTACATGAGCTATAGTGACCCTTGTTCAAAAATTATTTCAAGACAGCAGAACTGGTTTGCCCTTCCAGCCTGTGAGAATTCAACTGAGAGAGTTGCCCCTATGAGGAATGGGCCCTCACCAGACACTGAATCTGATGCTATCTTAATCTTGGAATTCCCAGATTTCAGAACTGGGAGCAGTAAACATTTGTTGGCAGCCTACACAAACTAAGACAACGTCATTTTAAGGATAAGACTCTGCACAGGCCCGATGCCCATGAATCCTGCTCTTCTATTGCTGTTCTGTGGTCTCTTGCTGGTTCCTGTCCTTGATCACTTAATGCTTCAATGCCTAGTGCCTTAGCTTGGGTTCTTAACACTCTGCACTGATTTTGTGGTGAGCTTGTTTCATCTCATGGCTCAGCCAATCATCAATGTGCAAAAATTCATTTAGTTTCTGTGGAAACCATCGGAGGGTCTACCACTGAAAAGTGCAAAGGAGAGATGGTTCCTCTTCCCTGTGACACTGTGCCTTGCTGCATCTATAGATTTCAAGAGTCCTGTGGCATAACTGGACCTTTCATATCCAAAATTCAGGCAGCAGGGATCACAAATGATATTTTAATATTTTGTTTCTCTGACATAGGAGTACCATAGTTCATCCTTATTGCTTAGTTCACTGACTCAAGATTGGCCCTGTGATGGATAAGGAAGTTGTTTTGAGACTTCATTCCATTTTCCCCAGGATACCATCTTTGTTTTCAGTAGCTGAACCGCAATCTTCATCCCAGGCACTTAATGCTTGCTTGCACTATGGGACCTCTTTCAGTAGTCTATCCGTTCGGTACATGGCAGTTTTTCCAACTATACCCAAGTTTTTACTTGTTAAATTTGTTTTCCCAAGCAAACACAAATGCTAGTTCATTGGAGGAAAAAAAACCAACAATGTTGGCAATATCTATTAAAGCAAAAGAAAGAGAGAGAGGGAGAGATAAAGAAAGAAACAGAAGAAGGATAAAGAGGCACAAATAAAAATATTACAAATATAACCATAAATACTACAGAATAAAACCTCAACAATGTTTCATTATGAATAACTTTTCTGCCAGTAAATTTGAAAACATGAGATAAAATATATAAGTCGATTTCTAGAAA
Organism: Callospermophilus lateralis; assembly: GCF_048772815.1. Classification (NCBI taxonomy): domain Eukaryota; kingdom Metazoa; phylum Chordata; class Mammalia; order Rodentia; family Sciuridae; genus Callospermophilus; species Callospermophilus lateralis. The sequence goes on from NW_027512699.1 coordinate 411,167, forward strand.
CATTTAAATACATAAAAACTTGTTAAAAAGCAATGATCCTTATCATATTATAGATAGTATGCCAATTGAAAAACAAAATCAGACATCTTTAAAAGAACACATGAATTCTAAATGAATTCTAAACGAATTTGAACCTTACATTTTCAAGGAAAAAAAATGAAATGAGGAAATGCTCTTTGAATTTATGAGGCTCATCTAACCTTGAAAGTAAAACCTGTTGAGAGCCACAGCCGAAGGGGCTCCAGCAAACTTTCAGACTGCCAGCTGATGATTGGTTCACAGCGGCCCCAGCAACACCTAGCTGATTGGCTCCTCTGTGGAGATGCTCATTGAGCTGTTTCCCTGCCCTTTCAGACTACCAGCTGATGATTGGCTCACAGCAGCTCCAGCAACATCTAGCAACATCTAGCTGATTGGCTCCTCTGCGGTGATGCTCATTGGGCTGTTTCCCTGCCCTTTCAGACCACGGAGCTGCTCATTGGGGAACTTTTTTGGCTCTGCCCATGCGACCCAGCCAATCGGCCTCAAGAGCAGGAGGATTGTGGGAGGAGGTTGTTGTTGGGGTGTGTGGCTGGTGGGAAGCCGGTGGTGGCAGTTGGGCTCTGAGGGTTTTTTTCCTGAGGAGCTTTTTTGTTTATCTTGTGTGGTTCTAAAAATAAAGTTAGTTTCTTTTGACAAGTGGCTCCTGAATTGTGCCCAGCCAGACTGCGGCAAAACCTGACAAGGACTTAGGAGAAAGAAAAATCACAGGCTAAGTAAACTTATGAAAATAAATTCATGCCATGTTATTAAATTTTTAGAGTTAATAGCTGTCATTTCACCTGGTAATGGGAAAAGCCGCAGAAAGCAAAATTACTATTATGTGCTGATTTTCAAAAGCTTAGGTTTGCACTCAGAGTGGATTTCTCAGCAAGGATGACTAGATAGGCTGATTAAATTTCTATAGACTTCATTCAGTAGATTATATCTACAAAAGAGTATGTGGTCCCCTGTATGACCACAGGAAACCAGAAGATCCTGAATAGCCTATATCCTGTAGCACCAAGGAATGACTAAATTCAATTCACTTTGAGGGATAGTATTGGAAATAAAGTCTAAATTGATCAAAACAGCAATAAGAGTGCTCAGATACAATATTCAGATAAATGGATATGGATATGAGATTCAGAGAATATGGATATAAGATTAAGGACATAACCGTGTCTAAAGGACATATTTCTCTAGAGTATAACAACATCACCAAAAGAGAGACTTCTGGAGATATTCAAATGTACAGCCTCTCAAAGAAGAGAAAATTATACTTCATTTTAAAATGAGGGAAGAAAAAGAAATAAAAGGTATCATATAAAACTGCATTATAAGAAAATAAAAATAATTTGAATGAGGCACTAATAATTAGTGCAAAATAGAAAAATAGGTCTATATAAGGTACTTGGAAAAATCTAATAAAACAAAATTTACTAAATAAACTTTTAAAATACTACCTGAAATGAAAAAAAAAAAGCATAAGTACAAATAGAAAATTTCTGAAGGATGTAGCTGAATAAAAGAAATAAAACTAACCAATCTCAGGAATGAAATGGAAGGTAAGAATTTTATTTTAGTGGTTAAGAGTAATAGGCAAGAAGGAACTTAAGTAAAGAGAGGTATATGAGAATTTATGATAATGGAAAAAAAGGAGAAATGTGAAAATCATCAAATAGCAATAGAAAGTTAATTAAAAATGAAATAAGAAATGATGGCTGGGTGTGGTGGCATAGGCTTGTAATTCTAGTGGCTCAGGAGGCTGAGGCAGGTGGATTGCAAGTTCAGCCTCAGCAAAATCGAGGCACTCAGCAACTCAGGGAGACCCTGTCTCTAAATAAAATACAAAATAGGGCTGGGGATGTGACTCAGTGGTCTAGTACCCCTGAGTTTAATCACCTGCACTTCCCTGCAAAAATAAAAAATAAAATAAAATAAGAAATGATCAATTAAGAAAGCCAAGATGATTTAACAAATATATAATTGCAGTTCCACCAGAGTAGCAAATGAAACCAATGGAGCAGAATAAATAGTATAATATATAACTCAAAAATATTATTTATATTAGCCAAAACATATTCTATGCACTTTTTAAGTGGAGGAGTTAAACTAAAATGCTTGGATATCATAAAAGTTACAAATACCAGGTAAGGTAACAAGACTTATGAACAGTACTTGTTCATACATAATTGAAACATCCATTTAAGATTTTCAAAGAAATAAGGATTTCACATTCAAACAAGTTCAATTTCATCTAAAAGAAATATAGAAAAATAATTACGTGCTTTCAAAGGATCAGGAAATTTTTTTCCATGAACTTTTCTTGACAAAAACATTCATAAAGGAGCACAACTTGATCAGGATTGTTGAAGTAGGCTTCCCCCAAGGTGAGCATTCCTGTACATAAGCATTCCACCAGAATTAGAACAAGCAGTAAAGGTACAGAATATTCAGGAAGCAATGCATATTCTGACAGAAAAGTTGTGAATTGTCAAATATGATGAAAGCAGAGAATAATCAAATAGGAAGAATTCAGAGAGGGTTTCTGGTTCCAAATAAACTTACTGATTGATTTTCAGTATTAATGGCCAAAAATGTCATTTATAATTAGATATTAAGTTAAAGGAGAATTAAGAAGTCACAAATTAAATCCACAATTGCCTGAAGTAGGAAAAATAGTATTTTAAAAACAGATAATTAAGTGTAACATTATAATGTGAGATACTAGAATAAAAAAAATGATTTGTGAATAATAAAGTCATGAAAATAAAAAAGATCACATGAAAGATTTTATAAAACAAAATAACAGAATTAAGATGAAAGATATTGGTTTTATCAAATAATGCAAATGGGCTTAAACCATGTATAAAAGGAAAAATGTTTAAACAACAAAACCAATAATGTATGTGTTATGATTTCTAAAACTAAAATAAATATTCCTCATGTAAAAAGGAGAAAAATCCTTAACAAAGTACATGAAACTAAACTTTACAACACATTGAAATGATAATACAACTTGATCCAATGATTCATACCTGGTATAAGGAATGTTTAAGCATATACAAATAAACAAACATGATGTACCATTCTAATAAAAAGAGTGTAAAAATCATGTCAAGAGAGGATGTTTAGGCATTTGACATAATTCAGCATTTTTATGACATAATATAAAAAATTATAGAAATACAGAATAAACCTCAACATCTAAAGGCATTTTATGACAAGATCACATTTATCATCACATTCCACAGCAAAGAAACAGAGCCCTTATCCTTTAAGATTAGGAGTAGGCCAAGGTGCCCACTCTTACTCTATATAGTGCTGAAAGATCTAGGCAGGGAAATTAAGAAAAGTAATTATAGACATCTGGATCATAAAGGAAGAAGTAAAATCATCTCCAGAGACAACATCATCTTACTTATAGAAAACCCTAATGACTCCACCAAAAAAAAAAAAAATAAAAAATAAACTCAGTGATGCTACAAGCTACAACATGCAAAAATCACTTCCACATCTATCAACCAACAGCAATCAACAAAGAAATTTTATTAAAAAATCTAATAATCACATGGAAAGCTAAAATACATAGGAATAAATTTAATTGAGAAGAGGAAAGATCTATACATTAAAAGCAATTAAAGCATCAATAGAAATTGATGATGACACAAATAAAAGAAAGGACATCTCACATTAATTAATTAATTGAAAAAATAGCATTGTTCAAATGCCCATGCTATCCATCTACAGCAACTTACAGATTCAATTAAATTGCTAGAAAAACTACAATTTTTTTTAGAGAGAGAAAAGAAACAACTGTGAATTTGTGCAGAAATTTAAAAAAAAACAATATTCTACATAGCTACAGAAATCTTGAGAAAGAAAAAAAATCTGGAGGCATTATCCTTCTTGATTTCAAACTTTACTAACAATCTATACTAATAAATAAGTTATGGTATTAGCATATCAATAGACCAATGAAACAGATTAGAGAGTCAGGAAACAATGCATGTTTACACATTCAACTAACTAGATGGTTAACCTGAAATCTAAAAACAGGAAACATTTTTGCTTTTTATGTATACATAGAACATCCTAAACAACTGACCTTCTGAAAGGCCAGAAAGAAGGAAAATTTAGGATTAACTGACAAATTTCTAAAGACATAAGACCTACAGAAATTCAATCATGTGGATATAGAAAACATAAACAAACCAGTATCAACCAATAAGATTAAAGCAGCAATTAAAAGTCTTCCAACACAGAAAAGTTGAAGACTAGATTGTTTCTCTGACAAGTTCTACCAGACCTTTAAAGAAAAACTAATGCCAATCTTCCTCAAATTATTCCATGAAAAGAAAGGGAAGGAATACTGCCAAATTAATTTTATTAACCTGATATGAAAACCAGACGCAGATATATCAAGGAAAGAAAACTTTAAATCAATATTTCTAATAAACATAGATGGAAACATCTTTTTTTATGACATAATAACATGATGTAATATGAACATTGAAAAACAATTGTATTTGTAATAGCAATGAACCTATTGATGTTAAAATTAAAAATAAAATATCATGTACATCCCCTCTAAAATAAAATGCTTAGGTATAATTCTAACAAAACATCCACAGGATTTGTATTCTTTTTTTTTTCTATTTTTTAATTTAGAAATAACAGCGGAATGTGGGCACAATTGTTCATATCTCCGGTGGTATACAAAGTATATTCATACCAATTCATGTCTTCATACATGTACTTTGGATAATGATGTCCATCACATTCCACCATCATTTCTAATCCCATGACCCCTCCCTTCCCTTCCCACCCATCTGACATATCTAGAATTCACCAATTCCTCCCTTGTTCCCCCTGCCCACCTCACTATGCATCAGCCTCCTTATATCAGGGAAAACATTCAGCATTTGTTTTTCTGGGATTGGTTAACTTCACTTAGCATTATCTTCTCCAACTCTAACCATTTACCTTCAACTGCCATGATTTTATTCTCTTTTATTGCTAAGTAATATTCCATTGTGTATCTATGCCACATTTTTCTTAATCCCACCTACTGAAGGGCATCTAGGTTATTTCCACAGTTTATCTATTGTGAACTGTGCTGCTATAAACATTGATGTGGCTGTGATACTGTAGTATGCTGTTTTTAAGTCCTTTGGGTATAGTCCGAGGAGAGGGAGATCTGGGTCAAATGGTGGTTCCATTCCCAATTTTCCAAGGAATCTCCGAACTGTTTTCCATATTGGCTGTACCAGTTTGTAGACTCACCAGCAGTGTACAAGTATACCTTTTTTTTTACCATATCCTCATCAACAATTATTGTTGTTTGTCTTCATAATATCTGCCATTCTGACTGGAGTGAGATGAAATCTTAGACTAGTTTTGATTTGCATTTCTCTAATTGCTAGAAATGATGAGCATTTTTCATATATCTGTTGATTGATTGTATATCCTCTTCTAAGAAGTGTCTGTTTAGGTCCTTGGCCCATTTATTGATTGGGTTATTTGTTTTTTGGTGTTTATCCCAGTGCCTTCAACAGATCAATTAATGAATAAAATGTGTATATAAATAATAAAGATTTACTCAGTCATAAAGAAAGAAGAAATCAAATCATGGCATTTCCTGATAAATGACTAGAACTGGAATATATCATGCAAAGTGAAATAAGCTAGACTCGGAAAATCAAGGGTTGAATGCTTCCTCTCATATATAGAAGTTAGAGAAATATTAGCAGAAAAAAAATGATTGTCAGATTGCATGAAAGTAGAAAGATGGACAGCAGAATACAGGAAGAGAATGGTGGCTGGGAAGATAGAAGAGAAGGAGAGGAACTGTGGAATACAATTGACCAAACTTTGTTATATACATATATTAATTTACCACAGTAAATTTCAATTTTATGTATATCTAAAAAAACAACAACTTTTTAAAAATTAAATAAATACAGGGAAAAAGAGAAGAGTAGAGGTAGGAGAATGGGGAAAGGGAGGAGGGAAGAAATAGAAAAATAGTGGGGACTGAAATGGAGCTATTATGTTGCATGCATATAATTATGTAAACCCCAAATGTTACATACAACAAAAATGTGCTTATAAAACATTTTTAAAATAAAAAAATCACAAATGACCCCTCTGAGAAACTATGTGCAAATAAAAATTTAAATCTAATAAAATTGATATTTTCTGAAAACATAACTAAAGTTGAGTGCATTTGACAGAAAATGTCTAAACAGACAATTTGTCATGCAAGAAAACTAGAAGTTTCATTTATTTCTCTTGCAGAAAAAGAATCAGCCTTGGATGTTTTTATATAGTTATGCTACCACAGATGTAGAGAGAATCTAGAATTAATTATTGCAAATATTCTGTAGAAAACCAAAAGGAGAAATAATTTCAAAATATTTAAAGATAATAGAATATGGAAAATCACTGCAGGCAAATATTTCTTCTGAACAGTGAGAAAAAATATGAAAAATTACCAAGTAGTAAAATCTATGATGTTATTTAAATAAATCAATTTTATCTAAGTGTTATAAATGCAAAAGTAAGTTAATATAAGAAAATATATTAATATAATTCAGTGAATTAAAAAAATAAGACAATAGTATAATTTTCTATGGAGTATGAAGAAATGCATTTCATAGGAAATTTTCATGTTTGAAACACTAAATAAAAAGAGTAATTTATATATGCTTCATTAACATAAAATGTGTACATCAGTACTAAAGAAACTATTTTACTTAGTGGAAAAACCTTGAAGAAACTAAAATAAAATTATGTATGACACTTGAGTATTCATTATCTTCAATTTTCTTTCATACTGTCTTAGAAATATTATTCAAAGTATCTAATTGCAGATATTTTGATTGGTTAACGTGGAGAAATACAATTTAATATTAAAATAACTATAAACTGGAATGATCACTGGATATAAAATGTAAAGTAATCAATGGTCTTCAAATGCAAAGTCAATAACAAGACAATAAAGCTCTAGAACAGAAAGATTTTAATAAAAAATGCAGAAGTATAAATTCTAACAAGAAACGTGAAGCAAAACACTCCTTGAAAAAGACTTGAACAAATGGAATTATACATGTAGGCCCTGGAGAGGAAAACCTGACACCATAACAATGTCAATTCTCCCTAAGTCAATTTATAACATTATTCTAATGCCCCTTGGTTTTCCTAGAGCTTAAAACATTGATTATGAATCCTAAGTGAAAAAATAATCCAGGAAGAATCCAAGAAGGCAGTAAAGAGATGTTCTGCACTTATCTCTGCCACATAGAAGAACTAGGGCAACAATAAAAGGTATTCATTTCAAGGAGAGTTACTAAAAGAGAACTGTGGAAAGAAATAAGATAGTGACAGAAGCCCTAAGCCACACCAAGAGTCAGAAAGGCAACCTAAAGAGAGGAAGAAAGCACACTGGTACTTGAGGCACAGATCTCAGGATGCGGGTGAAGTGGTGACTTCACACAGCCAGTAAAATGTAAGTGGGAAATACCTGCTACACTCGTCAGGGCAGGAACTTGTCGGTCCTAGCTACAGAGAATTGTACCATCATCTCACGGTTTAAATGCACTTTGGTGAATGAACTTGGATCTAAGTGACTGCTTTGCTTCAAAGAAGAAACATACATTGACCCTTCACCCCCCAAATCCAAGCTATGACCACTACAAGACTCACTGCTAGACTCCATCACATCTTGGTGTTCAGAAGCTGCTCCATGATGCTTCCACAGCCCTGGGCTTATATGCACCTGAAAAGGTGGTGAACAGGTAGGTCCTGTAGTATTCTGTTTCTTAGCTTCAGTAACTAAAAGAGCCACAAGTCTCAGTACCACCCATAACATAGAATGTAGAGAAGGTCTCAGGCACAGTCATGGCCTTAGGATGACAACTATTTGTGCCCAAATTCCCAGCATCACTCTATTTTTTCCCTTTGAATCTGGGTAAGGTCCCACTATGGATTCACATCACCAGAACTGTGGCTACTAGTTTCACAAACTCTGTATCATAGACATTCTGTGGCTCATCCATTGCATTTGGCCTTGACACCACAACTACTGACACCACTGTAGTGTCCCAGAGTCACTCACTTGTCACATGGGAACTGGGGAACATTCTATCCATGTCCTCTAGCTTAGGATCATTGCTATAAGTGACAGAAGCCTCCTCATCACTTGTTCACACCTTGGGACCTGGCGATGCTTTCCTTTGCATCCTACAACTTTAACACTACAGTTGTCAGTGTTATGATGCAATAATCCATCTGCACTACTACCTTGAGAATTAAGAAAGAGCCCATCAATGTTCTATGGTTAAGGACCACAGTTACCAGCTCCATATGCTTAACATCTATACATTTATATTGAGGGACCTGTGGAAGGTGTCCTTCATGTTCTATGTCTGTTTCATAGCTGTTGGTAACACAATCCTCAGTGTCTGTCATCCAAGATCACCTTATAGGATGATGTCTTGCACTTCACCCTGCAGCACCAGAACTCCAGTGCCATGAGCATGTGGTGGGGCCAGAGGTTGTGCATCTCTGGAAACTCACAACCACTCACAATCACACAACAATTCTCGGGAACAAGTGAAGATTGGTCTACTAAGGCAGAAGAATAAATAATGCAAAAACTACATTTTCAAGCTCATCTATAATCTAAGCTCAACTGACACCTTATATCCTACCTAAATTTATTTATGTTTTCCTTCAGAAGATATCCTATAAAATAGGAGGAGGTGAGTGCTATACCAGATGCTCATACGTCAAACAGGGACACAAGAAACAGGAGAAAGCAAAGAGAAACAGAATAATTATCCAGAAATACAACCCAATTTTAAGAAAATCTATGAAACGTCTGAAAAAATAATTCAAAATTACAACCTTATAGAAACTCAGGGAAATGCAAGTATATAGGTAGATAATATAATGAAATGAGAAAAAAAATATATGGTGTAAGGAATGAATTTGTCAAAGAGGTAGAAATCATTTAAAAAAAAAGAATCACTCAGAAATCTTGGCGATGAAAACTTCAATCAATGAAATAAAAAATGTAACTGATACCTTCCAAAACGGATTAGACCAAGTAGAAGAAATAATCTCTGAACTTTAAGATAGGTATTTTGATAAAACTAAGCCAGAATTCAAAAAAGGAAAAATCAAAAAGAGAACAAAAAGAAAAAGAATTAAAAACATATTTAATAAAATAATAGCTGAAAACCTTCCAAGTCTTCAAAGAAATATGGATATACACATTTAAGAATCTCAAAGGATCTTAACTAAGATTCAACCAAAAGACATTCTCTAAGGCATATTCTTGTCAAAATGTCAAATGTACAAGACAAGGAGAGAATTCTAAAAATAGCAAGAGTATCAAACCACATACAAGGGACCTTTCATTAGGCCAATGTCAGATTTCTCAGTAGAAAATGTGCATAGTAGAAGAGAATGAAATGATGCACTTTCAGTACTGAATGAAAAGAAGGGTAGAAAAATAAATAAATAAACCCTGCAAAACAAGAATTCTATATGCAGCAAAACTTCAGAAACAAAGAATTGAGTCTTTCCCAAACAAGCAGAAACTGAAGAACTCCAACAACACTAGATTAGCCTTGTAAGAGAGCTTAAGAAAGTCCTACACTAGAAAAGAAAAAGAAAGACAATTCCTATCATCATGAAAAACATGGATGTATGAAACTCACTCACAGAAGAGACATATAAGAGATAAAAGAAGAGATCAAAGTTTATCACAGCAGAAAACTACCAAACCACAAAGGCAAACCATAAGATAAATGGAAAAGAAGAAAATACATAGAATGCAATCATTAAATAATTAACAGAATTCAGGAAGAAATCTATCCTATCCATAATAACCTTGAATATATACACACTAAATTTACCAATCAAAATATAAAGATTGGCTGGGTACAGTGATGCACATCTAAAAATCCCGTGTCTTGGAATGCTGACACAGGAAGATTGCAAGTTCAAGGCCAGCCCCTGGGTTCAATTCCCAGTTTAAAAAAAAATATTGGCAAAAGGGATTAAAAAAATTACCCACTATATATCTTCCACAAGGACCTCACTTTACAAACAATAATACACACAGATTGAAAGTGAACATTTGAAAAATAAATATATAATCATAACAGAAACCAAAAGTGAGAAGTATCAGAAAGAAGACATCTCAAAAAATTAAAAAGAGAAGAAATGTCATTATATACTAATAAAAGGATACATTTAAATAAGAAAATGCAATAATTATAAGTGTCAATGCAACTAACTCTGGAAATGAACAGATTTCATCTAAAGGAAGAAGGGAACTCCACTATAATAACTGGGTACTTCAGCACCTTATTTTCACCACCCAGACAGAAATCTTTAAGTTGAACCATAGTAGAGAACAAACTGACTTGAAAGACATCTTTAGACTATCTCATCCAGGAGCACCAGAACCTACCTTGTTCTGTAAACAGAAAATTTTCCAGGATTAATCATATGCTAGATCACAAAGAGAGTCTCAATTAAATTTTACAAAATAAAATCTTATTATGCATTTTCTCAAACCACAACAAAATAAAACTATAAATAAACAAGAACAATAAAAATATGCAAATACATAGAATTGAACAAAATATTCTTAGATGTAAAATTTGTAAAAAAATTAAAGGGAAATTATAAAATAATTCTCAAATAAAAAAGAAAATATAGTATATCAAAATCTGTGTCACCCAGCAAATACAGTATTAATAGAAATATTTAGAGCAACTAATATTTGCATCAAAACAAAAAAAAAAGAAAGTGACAGAGATTTCAAATAAGTAACTCAGCAATATACATTAAGGCTATAAAAGCAAGAAAAAAATAAAGTATAAAGATATAAATAATAACATCCAATGATAAATAAATAAAATCAAATTTAAAACAAAAAATCACTGGAATAGAGTTGAATTTTGAAAAGAAAATATTAATCAACATTTAGCTAGAATCATCAAAAAGAAAGAAAGAAAGAGGAATTGATATAAATAAAAACAAAGACAAAAAGGAGAAATAACTGAACCCACAGAAATTTAAAGATCATAAGAAACTTCTGTAGAGAATTATATATTAACATATTGGAGATTCTAAAAGAAATGGATAAACTTGTAAACATTTATATTCTATAAAGATTGAATCAATAAGTAGAAAATATAAAAAGAAAAATAAAGGGTAATAAAATTGATGTTGAAATGAAAAGTCTTCCTTTAATAAAAAAGCCCAGGAGGACCTATTGCTTTACAGATACATTTCATAAAAATTTAAAGAAGAAGAAATTCCATTTTTTCTTTAATTATTGCAAAAAGCTGAGGGGGGAAATATAAGTTCTACACTTGTTCCCTTGAGACTAGTAGTACCCAAATTTGAAACTATATAAAAACATAACAAAAATAAAAGCTATAATTTAATCTACTCTAATATAAACATATAAAAAAAACTCAGCAAAATTCTAAGAAGCAAAATCCAACAGCACATCAAACAAGATCATGTTCTGTAATCAAGTGGAATTCATCCCAGGGGTGCAGAGATAGCTTCACATCTGTAAATCAATAAACAGTATATCCCATCATCATAATCAAAAACAAAAATCATATGATATCTTAACAGAGGAAAAAAATCATTTGATAACATTCAACATTTCTTCATGATAAAATCTAAATAAATTAGGAAAAGAAGGTACATACTTTAACCAATAGTCAACAAAATACTGAGCAGGAAAGGCTGAAATTATTTCCCTAAGATCTGGAACAAGATAGTATCTGCTTTCCCTCCTCTTATTCCCTATAATGCAGTAAATCATAGTAGGAACAATCAGGTAAGAAAGAAAGAGCAAGCGGGGGGGGGCATCAAATTACAAAGGAAAAAGTTAAATTATCAATATTTGCAGTTGACATGATTTTATACATAAAAAACTAAATATGCTATAAAAATTTCTTAGAATGATACAATCTATATAAAGTGATAGAATACAAAGTTAGCATAAAACATAGCTTCTTTATACACTAACAATTAACATACTGAAGAAGAAATCAATAAAACTATTCCATCACAACAGTCACAAAAATATCAGGCATAAATATATTTAAAGAAGTAAAAGATCTCAAAAATAAAAATTATAAAACACTGATGAATGAACTTATAGAGGACACAAAAGTAAATTAAAGATAATTTGAATTTATGTAATGGAAGAATTAGTACTGTTTAAACAAATAGTACTAAAAGCAATCTTTAGATTAAATGTGATCCTAATCAAAATGCCAATTACTTTCATCACAGGTATAGGGGATGAAATCTAAAAAGTCATAGGGAAACACAAAACTTAGAATAGTTCAAGTAATTCTGAATTCCATCAAGATGTACAAATCTTATGTCTCAATGAAAAGGCATTTGAAAAGATCCCGAAACTTAAAAAAAAATTAAGAAATTAAAATTAGAAATACAAAATAAAAAAAATATTAAATCCTAAAAAAAGAACAAAGTGTGGAGTGGGGTTGGGTATATGTTGGTGGGTATATTCAAATATTTTAATTTTGTATTCACTGTAATTGAAATAATGTGAAATTGGTTCTTGTAAAGAACAACAGCCTATGAAACATAAATCTAGAGATAGACCTAAGTGGATGTGAACACAGTTATGGTAGACATCAAAACCCCACAGTCATCATTCCATGGATATGGCTTTCATTTATTTTGCTTTATTGAGTTAAAGGTAGTTACATGTTTATTTGTTACACAGAGTATTTTTCTATTTAATATTCTTCATAGATCCCTCCTTCTTCCACTATATTTGAATAGAATTTATGGAGGTACCATTTTAACTAAATTTTCCAGGTGAGGCATGAGCTATGTTCATCTTTCAAGCAGGCAGGAAAATTTTACATGATCAAAGATAAATGTTGGATCTATCCTTCACTTCTGGTGTATCTACCATAGTCTTTCTTTCCTTACCTCTGCCACAATAGATTTTCTTAAAAATTAGTCTTACTATGGTTATTTCTTGTTCATCTTTATGCCTTCTGTACCAATCCTTGAAATAAAATAAAATCCAGTTAAACTTCTAACCTCATCCAGAGAATCCCTCCTTCATGGAAAAGTTGGTTCTGTAACTCAGGGGCTATCAGAATTTATAATAACATTTCTGTAGCTTTTTAAAAAAAATCAACAATAACTATTATAGATTGAAACATCATTGATCATCATTGCTTTTCAGGAATCTAACTTATTTTTCTGTTTTGTGCATTCAAAGATCTCTTAATTTCGTTAAAACATGACTTTATTGTTAGTTGTTTTTACACACAAATTAAAGGGATATTCTAATCTACTTTGATTTGAAAAAAAGCAATTACTAGTCAAAGATTTTGTTTTAAATAATGCATAAAAGATATTCCTCAGAATAATTTGACTTTCACATTGAAAACAAATTGAAAATGAGGTTTTGCTGAAGTGTGGGCTTCCTGAGGTAATGGCAAAGGGCACTTGGCCACATTTAAATGAGGCAAGGACTTCATCAAGAAGGGAAAAATGTATAAAATAAAGATTCACTGAAAACCTGGTTCTAGTAACCTTAAAAATGTACACCATAGTTTTACAGGTGGAAAAGCGTCAAATGTGTTTACACTATTTGCCATAAGCCAATTTTATCTGCATCAAGCCAAATGGTTTGGGAAACTGGGAGTTTCAGAATTCACAGTGAAATTTAACAGTACTGTCTGAAAACAGTTTATACAGAGTTTACAAGCCATTCTAAGACACATCGGGAACCTTTTTTTCCCCTTTTCTCTCCCTTTTCAAAAACAATGTATATTACCATGCTGATAGTTTAAAAATGCAGATACAAAGTTTTTGTAATTTTCTGAAAATGACTATATCCCTACAATAATCTACACAAAATTTTATTGTCATAAATTGCACCATTGGTGTTTTGTTTTCTGACATATAAAATTGAAAGCCCTTGATATAACATATACTTAATTACTTAAAATATTAATTATATCTTTTATAGTTTGAAACTATTAATTATAACCATCAAAGTAAATATTGTTGGGTAGTCATTCAGAGAAATGCATGGGAAAATTTAGTAAAATATTACATTTCAACTAATCTATCAATTATATTAAGCAATTCTCTTCTTGATAACTATGGGGTAACTTAGAGCCAAAAGCTTACATTTTTACCTTTTGTTAGTGTTTTGAGTTATCAAATACACTATAAAATATCATCAGCAATGTTACTTAACACATCACATTAAGATCTGAAGTTTGAATTTATTGCAGGTTTTTAATTTTAATTTTTGGATTATAACTCAAAATAAAGCAATTAGGTAAATGAACACATTGAAGTATAATATGCATATATTCATAAAAATATATCAATTTGAAAAAGGAAAGAACCTTACAAAACATTTCCAAATGTGAAAAAAAAAATGACTTGCCTGCATATCCTACAGAAAACATCATCCTTTTCCATAGAATCCCTAAAGTTTATAGTAAAACTTAAAAAGTTGAATTTACACCAAATTGATTAGTTTGGAAACAATCACTCCTATAATTAGGATAGGTCAGGAAAAGTTTCTTTATAAATAGTTTATTAGAAACTACTCTATAAAAACCTAGGGAAATGTCAAGCCAGGTGCAATCTTTTAAAACTATTCCTGTATAAATCAATTAAGGTGCTTTATTTTGACATCTAGTGTCAATATTTACCAAACTTAGATAGACAAGTCCATCCCAGCAGCCTGCATTTGCAAATAACTTTACTCATTAATGTTTAATTAAGACAGAGGAAAACTGTCCTTGATATTTTTCTGCAATTAGTGCTCTCTATACCCCACTGACTTCTCATGATGAATTACTTTTCAAATGAAAAGTGAAGTGATTAAAACTGGAGACACTCAATCTACTACGAATTGCCCATACCACATTTTAAAGAGAAAACCAAATAACACTACCCATGGTGAAAATGCAATGCAAGTTATTTGCTATTGTCAATTGCAACAGTAAAGTTTCTTTTTTATTATGATTCTGAAGTGATATGATATGAAAATCTCAATTTATTTCAGTTAAATTATAAAGTCAAATAATTAATTCTAAAACTTTCAGGGGTTTAATTCAATATCTTTAATTTAAGGTATTCCACAAACTCTAATTTTGAATCTCACAAATGGTGTCCAAATCATTTTGCTGGTAATTTTTCAACTTTTCCTAAAACAATCCATAATCTCTTTTGCCCCTATACCACCCACAACAACAACAACAGAAAACTGAATAAACAAAAACTTAAAATCTGAAAGATTCGTTGACTTATGCATTGTTACACAATCACAAAATATAGATCTAAAAATAAAATATAGTTGGAACATTCTTGAAATAGCATGTTGTTACCATGTTATGCCTAACATTGACAAATCAACTATAGAGTTCATACTAATAGTAGATAACTATTTTCTAATTTCTTTAATATTCACTTTTTTCATTATTCCCTCAAGTTTATAATTTGTCCAGACAGATATATATTAAGTACTCAGAGTTTACAATTAATAGCCTCAGAACTAGGCTAACCAAGAGCTGTGTTATACTTGTTCTCTATGGAATTAGTTGCCAATATGAAAAAAATGGTGAAGTTTCACATATAAGTCTAGATTTCCAAAGTCTTTGTAGATACAAGTGGAAGATCTGACCAGTACAGGTATACAGCACAGATGACTGTCATCCTCAAGAGCCCAGAAGAAGTGAGCCACTTTCAGCAGTGTCCATATTGCTCTTGACAGTCCCTTCCATTCCCTATAACTTCCCATCATCAGGGCTTTGTGTGTTTCATGTAAGTTCATGATTATAAAAGCACTGTTGCTTTTATAACAACCAGCTTCAGTCTGTAACACCTGCCTATCACTCATTATTTTAACTGCCTACTTCTTCAAGGTCTTTACACTAGCAATTCTTGACATGATTGTTCAGAGGCAAACTACATGAAACATGGTAATAAACACACACACATACACACACGCACGCACACACACACAATTTTGATATTATGTAGTATGGAGCTTACTTATAATTGGTTTAACATTCTTTGGACATAAACTGCTGTCGCATTGTATGACCGCTAAAACTAATATCTATAATATGTAATTTAATGAAGTTTAATGGATAAGTGATTTTAAAATCATGAGACTAATGAATGAGTATGTACTACCTGTGTGCAAAACTGTAAAAAAATTCTTTGATCTTAGTCCATTGGAAAAAAGTACAAATAAATAACTCATTGGTTAGTTCTGAAGAAAGTACTGATGTTATGGGACAAGAAAAATCTATGGTGGGCTGGGGATGTGGCTCAAGCGGTAGAGCGCTTGCCTGGCATGCGTGCCGCCCGGGTTCGATCCTCAGGACCACGTATAAACAAAGATGTTGTGTCAGCCTAAAACTAAAAAATAAATATTAAAATACTCTCTCTCTCAAAAAAAAAAAAAGAAAAGAAAAGAAAAAAAATCTGTGGTAAGGGTACAGAGTAGAGAGCCAAGTTGAGTGGTCTGTGTAACCCAGAGGCACTATCAGACAAGATTCAGGTAAGGGTGGGTGATATGTCAGCCTTGATAACTTATAGACTAGATTAAGTTGAGGTTTAAAAACTGTTCAAGTACAGACTAGAAAAGCATAGAATTTGGAATTTGATTTTAATTGCTTAATTTTATGAAATATGAGCTTCTGTGTTGAGTTGTCTAACATGATAAGGATATACAAAACTTTCTAATAATCTTCCATTCTCACTAAATGTACTGTTCTGTTTGGAAAATAGTTTCCTATGCCCTCCTCACATAGGACATTTCTTGCTCTCTCTCTTTAAGGAGAAAAAAAAATTCACTTAAATTCTGACAATTGCTAGACTTGGGTTTAAACATCAACATGACCTGAAATGTCCAAGATAGAATAAACCTATGGAAAATTAAGAAAATCCACACTGGAGAAACATGAATAGACCCTTAATATTGGCCTCACTATTGGGTGCCACTTATGATAACAATTCCAAGACCTTGAGCTCTCAGCAGGTTTACTGATGGAGAACTCTTATCAGAGCCCCTGCTGTTAGTTCTGACAGATTTACCACACATGGTTGCACATGGCTACACTTGTACCCACTCAAGTGTTTAAGAAGTGTCTAGTGCTGAGCCACTGAGAATTTGCCTCAGTAATGTTTTAATTTCAATGCTACCTCTAATCAAAGAGGTTAAGTTGGATATGGAAAGTTGCCTTTGTTGTTATTTTCACTTTTTTCAATGCAAAGAAACAAATTATCTGAAGGTATACATTTCTGATGCTGTCTTATTACATATGTACCTTCTTTGAAATGTTGAGATATATACTTTTTAGTATAAAAGAGATATGCACGTATATTTCTTAAAGATTATATCATGCAGTGTAATAAATATTCATGTGCATTTCTATGTACTTAAGAACCCAAAACAAAATATTTGAGCAAGATGGTCAGGTCTTGAAAATATGCAATGTTACTACAGGAAATAATCATGAATCTTCAGAAGGAGTCTCATCTCAATTCAGGAGACAGAATTTTATAACATTGTATGTATTTCCTCCTTCTGAAGTTAGATCATTGATACATTGGAATAACAATGTGCCTAGTGCATTCTTCATGACATGGTTCATTACTGAGAGA
Organism: Callospermophilus lateralis; assembly: GCF_048772815.1. NCBI lineage: Eukaryota > Metazoa > Chordata > Mammalia > Rodentia > Sciuridae > Callospermophilus > Callospermophilus lateralis. The sequence goes on from NW_027512699.1 coordinate 428,918, forward strand.
AAGAATAGCACTTTCAATAAAATAAAAAAAAGAAAAACATGGATTTTTACATAAAATAAATCCAAATTTGAATCTTAGCTAGATATTTCATATTTCTAAACTATTGGAATAATGTCATTCACCTTTCAGATATTTTGAGAAGACTACTCAAAATAATGTGTAAGCTTCTTATTTCAGTGACAGACACTCAATATCACCACAAGGACCAGTATTAGATATAAATGTTTCTTATGCATTAACTATATAAAAATGTAAAATCTATAACGTGTCCATTTAAATATTTTAAGTATAGTCAGAATTATAGGATTATTTGTATGTATTTCATAAAAATATTTAAATATATATTTAATATATATATATTTAAATTATAGTAAAATCCTTTCTAAAATGATAGTATAATATTGTACTTTACAATCCAATAATATTGATGTACACATATGTGTGTATAAAAAACAAAATTGTAGAATAAATTGTGTAGCTTATTCACAATCTAAAGAATTCTGTGTTATGAGTATACTTCAAGACAAGATATCTATACTTCCTAAATTAAATCTGTAAAGCCAATAATTAATCTAACTCTGAACAAAGCAGAACAAAACAATTATAAAGTAAGAATAAAATTTTCAGCATTTAAAAAACAATTTGGAGTATTGGTTATAATGTAGCATTATCTATGGATGCTATGAGTACAATGAGCATCTAAATATGTTTAATAATTGTCACTCTATTTTACAGATCAAAGTATTTAGAACTGCGGCAATACTACTTAATCAATACTACTGAGATTAGAGAAATACAAGAAATACAAATATCCAAGATGCTAAATGCTCAATATTGAATCATATAAATTTTACCTTTCAAAGAAGTCTAACTTGAATTTAGAACAAAGCCTAGATTAGAAAACAAAAATCTAAGACCTGGCTTTGATATGTGTTCTTTCTATTGTATGATTTCACTATCATGCACTGGTAATTCATTCTTACTTTTAGATAGGTTTTAATGTCTTTAATACACCTCAGTTAATTTAAAAAGTCAACTTAAATTTTTCAGTTATTCTGTAACATTCTTTATACTAAATACTAACTGAAGTAGGGCAATCTTAAAATCTGTTTGCTAGGCAGACCCTTGTAATATGAATGGATTGGCTAAATTGACTCACTAAAATAGAATTCATGTTACCAATTTAAATAAGAGTAACCTTTCCAAGATGACTAAAGGAAAAAGTGACATAGGGTATGTCTACCTCCTAAATTCCCCAGGTCCTAATAAGGGGGGCTGATGCTGATGTACTTAGTACCCTGGCACTCTCCTTGTGTGTGCCTCTCATGGAAGTCAGCTTTGTTCTGCTCTACTTTTAAGTAGAAGAAAACTGGAACCCAAGAGCTCCACGAAAGGGGAGGCACTTCCTGCTTGAGTTCTGACTTGCTTATGTGGTTTGTTTGCATTATTTATTTACTTATGGTCAGGATCACAAGTAAAAAGTATTGGCCCTTTGAAGAATGAATGCGGCTGTCATCCTCCATTTCCTATGAGATGTCACAGCTGTGACAAGGAAGGGTTTATAATGGCACAGTTCGGTGCCTTCATAATTTATTCTCTCTGATTTTATGCTCTTTTTGTCTCCTGCTCAACCATCCACTAACAAGCAGTGATATTAGCCAATAAATCAAAGACGTCTGCTTGTCACCACCAGATGCTTGGCCACATCGCCACCGATTATGAGACGTACAAAAGGACAGTTTCATGTAGGGAGCTCAGCAGAGGTGTTCCAGTGATATTCTGTTTGATAGGAAACCAGTGTGAGGTGAATATAGTAAAATTCAATAACTTTTATGCCTTGTAGCAATGAAGAACTAAGTTGAAATAAAACTGGAAGTAAATTAGGACCTCACCTTTATGACTATTCTTTTTATGATCCTAAATGTCTTCCTTTATTACTTCAGCACAGATGAGAGGAAGAAGAAATATTTTAATATACTCAAGTTTATTTTTCTGGGTCTGAGAATTTGTCTCCCTTTTCTAAAAACAACAAATAAGACATTTACATTAGTCTATTAAATGAATCTAGAAAAGCATCCATTATTTCTAAGGAAATGCAATAATAGTACAATAATGTTTGTATGAATTGTAGTGAATGTATAAGAAGAATATAATTGCATTTTTTCTTTACTATTAAGAGCTATTGTCAACTCATTAAAGCCATCCATTAGATATTAATTGCTTGCAATCTCCTTTGTCTCCTTATTCAAACTACTGATCTTCCACAATGTAGATATACTCCACCTAAGATATATAAAAAAGAAGAGTTTCAGCAGACTGAATTTATAGAACACAAATGAATGCACACAATGTTTTCTAAAATGCTTCTCAATGCAATATTGGATATTTAAAAAAAAACAAGAATTTTTAAATTTTTCCTTTAAGTGAACAGAAATAAAGAAGAGAGGTTTGCTGCTTTTATTTTATCAAAGATGTTTATAACTTTTTCCTCATCTGAGAAGTTAAGAATATAGATATATCAAATATGTAGCTAGATTGTTAATTTGACATTTTAGCTATACTAACAAATTGCTATAGAATAATACAATAGCTCTTAAACTACAAATCAAATTTTATTGTAAGGGATAAAAAGGCATATATAATTATGCTTCATATTTAATTAACAGGACCACTGTTTATCTTGTGACTACATAAATTGCCCTTGCTTTTTTTTATGTTTTCTTTTGACTTTTAGAAAGTCAAAAGAAAACATATGTTGAATATGTTGAATGCTGTTGTAAAGAATGCTGTTAGATGATTCAGAAAATGAATACTCCACAGTGCCTCAATCAAATATCAATTCTCAGAGACTAGTAGAAAAAAAATCATTTTTCTTCTTGTTTTCAGCCATTTTTTCATCTTATTTTCATATCATAGATGTTTCTAAATTATGCATTTTGACTATTACATCATTTAATCTTTCTCAGTGAAAGAACTTTAATGTTCCAAAGTGTGCATCATTGACATAATAACTTTTTACATTAAAATCTTTATTTGCATAATATGGTTTGGATATAGAATGTCCTAAGTTGACATGTGTTGGAAGCATGGATCGAATGCAGCAAGATTCAGAGGTGGGTCTTTTATGATAAGATTGGATCAGGGGGGTTCTAAGTTCATCAGTGGATTGATCCATTGATGGGTTAATTCACTGAAGGCTAAAGAGACCCTGAGGAGATGAGATCATTTGGAGGAACTGGGTCATTGCAGGTATGCCCTGGAAGGGTTTTTCTTCTCTTTCTCTTCCCTCCCCTACTATACCCCCTTTCTCTCTCTCTCTCTCTCTCTCTCTCTCTCTCTCTCTCTCTTCCCTCTTTCTGCTTTAGACACGTATGAGCTGAATAGCTTTCCTCTGCCATGCCCTTTCCTTCTGTAAAGATGTCTCAGTTCCAAAGGGATGGAGTTGGCTGACAATGACCTTAGACTTCTGAAACCATGAATCAAAGTAAACCTTTCTTCCTCTAACTTCTTCTTGTCCAGTATTTTAGTAACAGTACCTGAAAAAATAACACATTGTATATTTTCAAGCAGTATGCATGTAAATTGCAATTGCACTCAATTTAGATTGTGATGTTTTAACACTGTTGTTACTCTGTTGTTGGTAGTATTGTGTTACTATTTGTATTATACCTTTTTACTCTGCTATTTCATGATGGCTCGATTTTTCTTCAGCCTATTATATGTTGAATGCTGTCATATATCTAAAAAGCTTAGAGACTATAATTCAGCTGGAATCATGTTATTGGAGTCCTTTTATTTCTCTGGCCTACAGAATTATTAGTTATAATTAGGTATTTAACCACCATTTTATATTCTGCAAAGTTTTCGAAACAATCTTCTTATGTCTCACATTACTCTCTAACAAGAGCAAATTTCATTATATTAAACACAAGAAATCAAGGAAGCACACTAAAAATAAACTGAGTAACACATGTAGAAGTAAAATAGAAATCACAGGTATATTAAGGAGGTGATAAATTACAACAACAATAGTTTGGCTTCTGCATGACTACCACAAAGAAAAGTCTTCCTACTTTCAACTCAAGAAGGGTATCAGTTTGTATTGCCCTACAGTAAAATGATAAGGATGACTTGAAAAAATGAAGAAGAAGAACTGTGAGAACACAGAAAATGAGAAGCAGATTAAGGATTTTGGTAATATTTATTTTTGATGAGACACAATTAACACTAAGTTTACCAGCTAAGGAAACCTATGAGTTTAAGTGGATTTGATTGGGTTACTCAAAATCAATGAAAATCAGCATATGTGAAGTTGTTTACACTTTTTTAATGAAATATTTACAACTTGGTAGAGCCAGCGCAATTTGGAAAGAATGTGTCACAAAGCTTGCAGTAGCTGTACAAAGTATTGGTCTTATCTCCCCATTATATCATTCCTTGGCTTAGTAACATGTTTTATTTGTGGGTTCCATGATACTCGATTGGGTGAAATAAAATGCAGTCATCTGGTACCTGTCATCTTGAATGCACACTCAGAGATAAAATATAGGAAACTGTTTCTCACCAATATCATCATGAGTAAGAGTTTTGATTTACTCTGTGGCACTTGTGAAATAACTAGACTCACACACACATGCAAACACAAACACACACATAATGTATATGACATCATTGTGAAATAAAAATATGTGTGTGTGTATATAGATAGATATAATAGTGATCTCTCTCTATATATATATATAGTTCTCTCTATATACATATATATATATGTATTTGCATACACACACACACACACACATACTATGTGTGTGTGTGTGTGTGTGTGTGTGTGTGTGTGTATCATTGCCATTTTCACTTTATCCCTGGGCAGATCTGTGAAACCCACACTAAGATCAACACTCTACATCATGTAAACGATGTCTGATTTTTCCCATTGGCAGGAGGGGTTGATCTATACTCTCCTAAGTCCAAGTCCAGGTGTCAGCCAGAGAAATAATGAGGTAAATTTGATCTCAAGCAATATCCAACACAAACAAGTTACTTTACCAGATGATAAGGGAGAGTTGTAAATGTCTCTTACAAGCAATAAAAAAGTATTATTTTTTCTTCCATAGCTTTCAAACCCTATCAACAATAATGCATTCTAGGAATGTTTCCATCTATTGCTGAACAGGAATTCCTGATCAGGAATTTTCTCATGACTTTTTCTTTATAGTTTAATCCAAATACAGTTAACTGACTTGTTTTTACTCATAACTCAACATCACAAATATGCCCTTATCTGAATTCTGGAATTTTCATACTATGACAAAATCAAAAACACTGTAAAATTTTTCTTCACCTTTCCCCTTACTATACCCTATACCTTCTGAATGCAGGTAACACTGTTTGTATGATGTATTTGCCATCTATCATATTTTGTGCATCATTCTGATTATTGTTGATATCTAGATGAAGTATTTTTAAGGTTTCACATCTTCATTTTCTTTATTTGTACAATGTGACTAAGAGCATATACTTAAAATGTTGAGGTGTGGATTAATGATGTAATACTAAACTTTATTGTAAAGTGCTAAACAAGGACTGGATGCTCAGCAAGATACCAATGGATAAATATACATTGGTGTTATGATGGGAGACACATTTTCTCCTAGAGCATGCAAATTTATTGAAAATAGTAAACAAATAATATACCTATTAATATAAATTAGAAGGTATATTTAAGAATATATTAAAAATATTTAAATCTTTGTTTATGTCAGTTTGAGATCCTCTGGTTTTTATATATCTTGTAATCCAATAATAACAGCTACACACTAAACAAATTTACATATTCATGTAAGCTCTATTGAAAAGTATAGTTGTAGAAAGTATCATTTACCATACTGTCATGATTCAATTTAAAATACACTAATAATTACGCTGAAAAGTTTTATGTTACACAATTCATCAAGTGATTAAATAAATCAAATATGACAAATATAACTGCCATATCCTTTGATTAACATCAAACATTTAAATTATAAAATTTGAATTTACTTGATAGAGAAAAATATAAAACTGTTATTAGAGAAAAACAATACTAAAAGTATCTAAATTATATCTGAGTGCAATAAATTATCTCTGAGCAATACCTTAAATGGAAATCTATTAATTTTATTCACTCATTCATTCACTTAGTGCTCATTCATTCATTTGTGTGTCATCAATGTGTTCCTAGCACTTATATGAATACAAAATACTATTTTGTGTTTGAATGAATGCTGAATGACAACTTTTTTTATCTTTGTAGTGATGAGACCACAGTAAGTAATCTCTCAATTCCATAATTTGAAAATATTAGGACAGTAAAATATTTAAAATATACCCTCAATGATGTACATGTAATAAAAACAGAAATCCTTTTCTGCTCCTGTACTGACTCTCAAGAAACATACATTTAATTTCACAAGGAATTTTATGAGTTTGCCTTCTCTAGTGAGACAGACAGAGGCAGAACTAAGTTTAATGCTTGGATTAATACAATTTTCAGCTCTAGAGCAAAAGGGATCATAATCATCATTGTTGCCATTAAAATACTCAGTTATGTACTATTCATTCCTGAGTGCCAAATCCTTTCCAGGTGGTTTACATAAGTAAGCTCATTAATCCTCACAGCAAGCTTCTAATATTGGAGGACCAACTTTGAATTTTGGTGACAATGTTGGTGACAATCAAGATTCTAAACCAAATCAGTTTGAAAGATCATGTTCATTCTATTTGTCAATCTCTAATATTGATCACAGATGAGCTTGTAATACTAAAACCTTGCTTTGCATTTTGTGGTATGGATCTCTATGATTCTCTGAAAATAAGTTTCGATATTTCCATTCCAGAATACAAACTCAGAGAAGACTCTGAACACATTTGTAAACCTGTTCTGCAGTTTGACCTGTGTGAAAAGAAAATTTCTTCATTAAGAAATATTAGAAAGATAGAAATATTAGAATGAAAAGTTACAATAGGGAGAAGGAACTCTTTGTTTGAACTAAATTTCATATTCAATCATCTCTTTTTAAAAATAACCTCATGTACTTCCAACTTTATTAAGTGTTTAATATTTCAGTACACAGAGTTATAAAAACAGTCTATATCTTCCTCCCCAAACCAAGTAGGTCATGTTTGTTAAGATATGGTGTTAGATTTAGAGTGTGATCCCATTCCATTAATTCTTTCTTCCTTTGCAACCTTTCATAAGCTTTGAAAACATGTATAAGAAAATGTGTTTTTTACTCTATAAAACTAAATCTCATCATTTGTCCTGTTCTCTGAAGATTCAATCAGCAGAACCTCCTCTATACTGGGTTTAAAAATAGAAAGTTGAAGAAAAGAAAGAACTTTCATAGTTCAATTAACCCATAACCCCCATCAAGCTCCCTTTTCCAAATTAGAACTTGAATGATGTGTCCAAACTCTAAGTCAGTTTACAAAGCCACCTGCGTCCCTGATTTCCTCTTCTAGGAGTCTTTGAACCACGTCTTGTTGATCAGATTCTGACAGCTTTTCAATGCTTAGTAATAGAAAACTGTCCATGAGTTTTAAAGGATCACTGGAGCTATTATGGAAAACTTCAGTAGTATAAATTTATTTACTGATTTATTATGCTATCTTAGGTATTTACATTTTTTTGTTAACGAGATAGTTCTCGTGCAATTTTTGACAATAATATATTCTTGTTAACCAATTTACATACATGTTTACTTTCACAATATATATTTTTTTCCTATTTTTTTGAAGTTTTTTGTTGTATGTGATATCTATTCTGTAAAGGCTCTTCATAATAAATACTTTAACATATTTCAAATTTCTTCTTTTTTTTGTACTCGATTTTGAACCCAGGGGGACTTAACCACTAAGCTGTTTTTATATATTTTTTAAAAAAATTTTGACATAGGGTCCCACTACTTTGCTTGGGGCCTTGCTCTATTGCTGAGTCTGGCTTTGAACTAACAATCCTGTGTCAATCTCCTGAGCCACGGGAATTACAGGCATGTGCCACTGCACCCAGCTCTAGTTTCTAAGTACATTTTTCCTCATGTAAATAGTTATCTGAATGACACTTTATTGTCAATTAAATGTCTAGAATTGTAAGTCAATTTCCTTTCATGTAATACACAATAATGACATTAGTTTCACCTGTATGACAATTAATTATAAATAAAATTACTGAACTATAGATCATATTTTTCCATACAATTTTTGTGAATGTTGTTCAAATATCATAGCAATTTATAGACTTCTCATCTGCCGAATATCACTTGGTTGACATTCTGTGGTAGACAGATACTGAGGTGAATCTCAATGACCTCTGGTTCCTTTTGTTCATACCATGAAAATACTGTCCCCCTTGAACACAGTTGGGACCTAAGGCTTACTAACAAGTGATGTGCACAAAAGTGGTTACTCTATGTGATGCTAAGTTACATAGAATTCTCTCACCCTTTCTCTCTCCTTCTCCTCCTCCTCCTCATCCCTGTCCTTCTTCGATCTCTCCTTGTCTCCCTCGGTTGCTACTCTAAAGAATAAAGTTGTCTTGAATCCTACACCCAAATGGAAATTTACTCTGCCCACGTTTTTTATTGTATATGATGTTTATTCTGTAAAGGCTCTTCATAATCAAGAGTTTAACATATTTCTAATTTTTAGGTACTGGATTTTGAATCCAGGTGTACTTAACCACTAAGACCTTGATCCTTGATATATGAGATATATATATATATATATATATATATATATATATATATATATATATATATATATATATTGTTGTTGTTAATGAGATTTACATTTAACAAAGGAGCTTAGAGGTGCACCCTTCTCCAGTCACATTTCCAGATAGAACCCTGACCTGGCCAATTCCTTTATTATAGAGGATCCAATTATGATCTGCCTGGACTCCTGATCTAGAGAAATTGTGAGGGTATGGATGTATAACATTTTCATCCACTGTGTTTATAGTGATTTGTAGCACAACATAAAATCATTCCTTTTTTTATTTTTACTTTTCCTATTTCCAGGCATTAATACTTTTTCTATTATTACCAACCTTTTGCAGCTAGAGATTTTCAAAGTATTCTGTCTCTCCATTATAATTGAACATCTTAGATCATTACCTGAGAATAAATATTTACCATGTATAAAGATTGTTGAAAGAGTAAAAATTCTTCTATAACTAGTGACAGAAGAGCAGAAATCTGAATATACTATTTGATCTTAGGAATTCAGACTTGAAGACATTGTTTTCTGTACTCTAGAATTTTTGTGCTACCAGAGTTAGAATTTTTATTTTGCAATGCATAGAGCCATTTAGTACAGCTATAGTTTTTCATGGTACCAGTAACAACATGACTAGTATTAAATTTGGGGGGGGGGCTAAACGTCCATCATTGTATTCTATTATAATAACTATTTGTGAGGGAAGGCAGGAAGAGAAGGGCACTTGTTTGAAGTCTCAGGATCTCAACTGGATCTGTATTCATTTGTTTAATTTCTCTAGATTTAATTCTCCCTTTAACATAGCCTTGAACTGAGGTGGGAAATAACTGAAAATAATCTGAAGGCAGTTTCAGAGGTAGTCAGCTCTAAGATGTCAGACTTGATGTGTCCCATTAGGTATAGCTGTAGGATATTAAACAAAATTTTGGGATACAATATCAAGTGAAGATAAGCACTCCTGATTCTTTAAGAAGAAACCACTGTTCTCCAGGGGCAGCTCAACATTGGGGACTCTGGTAGTAGGTCACAAAACAAACTTTTCATCATGTCATATTAACAAAAGGAAAAGGGAATTCATATTTACTAAGCTAACTACTCTGTGTCCAGCACTGTGTTGGGCCTTCACATACTAACATGAATACCAGAGCATCACAGGAGACCTTAACAAATACAATTAAAAAGTCAAAGACTTCCATTTTCAGCTGTGATATACAAATATTTGGAAGCCACCAATCTCGTCTTAACACCAAGGAAAAGTTGAACAAATTGAAAATCAATGATATATTTTAATGACTCAACAAAGAACAAATGATCATCCTGAAATCCAGAATGACAGGTGAATTCAGAGTTACAACTAAGATTTGTTTATCAAGATCTACTGAAGCCATAAACTGGAAGAAACAGTGACATGATAAATCTGACAATGTTTTATAGGCTACATACAAAATAGTCTGAAAATGAGATATGCAGGGACCTACAATTTAGGAGAGTTCTCACAAATTCCTGAGTTTTCCACAATGCAACCTCCAGGTTCTCACAATGAAGAGTCAGGAAAGATGACCTGTGACTTGGGTACAAGGAGAGGAAAATAACCATTTAGAAATATGCTCAGAGCCTCCTATATAACCAGGCTTAATCTTTACTAGGAATATTTTTATACAGTAATGTCTGACCTTGGGGAGGGGAGTTTCCTCCAAATAGCCCCTACTATCCTTTCACCTAAGTGAAGAAAAGAAGCCAAAGAAATACTTGTGAAGGGCACACACAGTCAAATAAATGACAGCAATGCAATCATAAGATTAGAAAATATATTCCCTCCTCTACTCTTCATTACCATGGAAAAGACATTGGATTAGTAGCCCAAAAGACCTGGAAGACATAATGTCTAGGAAAGATTCCTTAGGGAAGTCTAAAGACAGGAGGAGGAACAAACATAGAATAAAACTAGAGGAATCTGAAGTCTCTGGCGCCCACAACAAATATGGAACCCAGTCAAACTCCCAGCCAAGCTAACTTAAACATTGCAGAAAAGATTTCTATTTCCTTTAGTTACTATTATCGGATATATTTTATCAGGCTTTCAACAACAAACACGATAAAAAGTTATATTAGAAGAAAGAAAATGTCACCCAGAAATACAAAGCAAGCCTTGGAACTAGACTCAGCTATGACACAAATATTGGAATTATCAGGTGGAAGTCTGAAATAAGGATTATGACTCTATTAAGGACTCTGGTGGAAAAAGATACACAGCATATGAAATTAGATGGGAAATGCAAGAAGGGAGACTACAACAAAATCTAACTCTACTAAAAATCCAGGGAATAACCTCGTGTGAGTAGGCTGGGTAAGTTTGGTGACTTAAGTAATGTGGTATTAATGGAACTTGTATAATTAAGTGCAAAATAATTGGATGAATATTTCTCTCTAGTTGATAATATGTTTCTAGTGGGCTAGGGCTTTGCAATTCTGATATTCTAGAAAGTAATACTAAAGGAACAATTAAGTAAACAGATGCAGGTGGTTGAAGCAAGGTTCTTCCATGCAGTTGAAGATTAGAGATAAGAGAAGAGGCTGAAAGAGTCACATGGTAACAGATTAGAATTGGAACTGTCATTAGGAACTCATACTTGGCTTAATATAAAGTTGGTTCCAAGTAGAAATATTTACAGATATACAGATACACACACACACACACAACACACACACACACACAAACACACACATACAGAGGTTAATATGTACACTTATACTTTTCTGCCCATTCACTAAGCATGCAAAGATTTAATGACGTTCCACTAGCTACAAGCATTGCCTGAGTCCAAATTTTGATTTCTAATACCATCATCAATAAAAGCAACAAGGAGTCCTGAAAGAAATGGTTGATTTTACGAGGCAGGAGAAAATATAAACGATAGTCCTTGTGTGGAAAATACCAAAAGGAAGAAGAAAGAAAACCTATATGAGAGTATGTCATCGGATACAGGAGCCAAATAAAAACTCTCAATGGCCAAAGATGGGTTAATTTATGCAGAAAATTATAACTCAAAGGATGACATAGTAGCAATAAATTCATACTGACATTATTATTATTATAATTAATTATTATTATTTTACAGAAGAATATCAACCATGCATCATGATTGCAAATATTTGGTAAAGGTACTGTCTGGCCAAGAAGTGGAGCACATGTTAAGTGCTGGATGTTCATAGTAACTTCTTTTGAAAGACTACAATATGAAAAAAAACGAAAACAGTAGTGTTATGGTAAAGAAAACTGACAAGGTTTTCAAGATGATTAAGGTCAACACCAACACTTATAAATCACATTGATGACATGAAATCTTAAAGTCAAGGGATGAAAGTGATGCTTTATAGTACACAAGCCAAAACTTATATTGCCAATATAATAATGAAAAAAGTCAGAAAAATCTCAATAAAGGAACAATTTACAAAATACATGATCAATACTCAAAACCATCAAGTTGATCAAAAACAAAAAGGTCTGAGAAAATGTCACAGCCAAGAGAAATGTAGAGAGATAATAGGGCAACCTGTACAGGCTCCCAGAAAAGGAAGAGAACAGTAGGCAAAAAATAAGAAAATCTAAATAAATTATGGACTTTAGATAGTATATATTGATACTAGGTCATTAATTACAACTAATGAAGCACATTAAAATAAAATATTATAATTGGAGGATTTTGTTGAAGAATGTATGAGAACTTCTTTACCATTACCATAAATTTTCTGTAAGTCTAAGACTATTCTTTTAAAATGTTATTTTTTATAAAAAGGTCATATGTTAATTTAAAACTCAGGAAATATATTTGCCTTTTTTTAGGTTATAAGGTAAATGGAGATTTTGTGCAGCAAAATTGTTACGTGATTACTTTCAGTATTCATAAAGGGTAAGTTAAAATCCTTGCTCTAGTGCTTGCAAGATATATTGGCTTCAGTGTCTATACTAGTTATATGTAATATTCATTTAACAATAACCCCCTACATTTGAATGGTTCAGAGAAGAATTTGCCATTGAAACTTTGAGGGGAAGGCATTTCCTTTTACAAAATATTAGATTGGTTAATTTTAAGATCCCCAGGAGAAACTGATTGTCTGGATACATGGGGATCTGTAGTCAATGTGTGTGATTGGAAAGCAGCAGGATTCTAGAAATGGAATTTCAGAGCATTCAGCATCAACAGTTTGTTCATCCCAGTTCTGAGAATGGCCAACTAAGAACTAGCATGGCTACTGTATTATCAGGAGAGCTGGATTTATGAAGTACATTAGATGGATGTGAACCATTAAAATCACCAAGTTGACTTCTCTTGTGTTATACTCAGTTCCTCAGGCTAACTTTTGATTACATTCAGCATTTCCATGTATATTTATACAACAAAATTACACTGACGAGAACAATTGGAATATACGTCTCCCTCCCATTGTTCTAAAATAGTCTCATTAAAATGTAAAGATCAGGTGTTTGATTTTTATGAACCTATTCTGAGCTTAGTTGACCTGTTTCATCCTTGAGGTGGATCCACTTACAGTGTTTAAAGACTTCTAAATGATATTCAACCCAAAGCATACACTTCCCTTCAAGCTTTCACCCCATTCTTTAATCCATCAAATTAAGAAGCATTTTTAATCCATTTAAACATGTAACTAAACTACTTATATTGTAAATATAAATATCAATATTAGTGTTATTAATATCATGGACAAGATAATATCAGTAAGCCAAAATTATAATATCAGTGTTGCTTCATTTATTAAAGGAATATTATGAGATGAATATCCCAATTGACTCAAGGACATAAAATTAAAAAAATAATGAGTAGGAGACTAGGTACGAATATATTAGAATAGGGGAAAGTGGAAAGCTCTTTACTTTGTAAAGAAAAAAAAATTCTACACTAATATACATTAGGTTAAGTCTTTGTCCATTAATTTGAGTTTAAATATGAAGATAAATATACAGTGCTCATTGGCATTCAGCTACATGATGATTTTATCTGGGCAGAACATCTATTTCAAAAAGTAAAATTCTCTTTGAACATCAATTCTTTTATTAAAAAATGGTAATAAACTAAAGAGAAAAAACAGATGGGAGAACAACATTCATGGGATGACTATTCTAAGCAGTCTGGTGCCATAGTTAAAAGCAAAAGCTTTGTAGCCAGATGTATATAAATTGAAGCCCAGGCTATTCTTAGTAGTTGGTAATCTTGGGCAAAATTTCTAATTTCTTGAGGTTTCTAATTATTTTTTATAAAATACAGAAAATAATAGTGCAATTATGACTTATCTCACCATAAAATTACTTGCTATAATATTTATATTTTTATTTCCTTTTGATTATGGTAATTATAACTATATCGATTGTTCTGTGCCATAAACACAAGATTTGATTTATGAATTGGTTATGATACTCAAAACAGAGCTCCTTTATCTGTAGAGGAAATGTTCAAGGCACTGAGTAGATGCCTGAAATTTCATATAGTACCAAGTATTTCTTAATCCATTTGAACATGTAATTGAACTATTTATATTGTAAGCATAAACATCAACATTACTGTTATTAATATCAGTGACAGGGTAATATCAGTAAGCCAAAATTATAATATCAGTGTTGCTTCATTTATTAAAGGAATATTATGAGATGAATGTCCCAATTGACTCAAGGACATAAAAAAATTTATATATATATATATATATATATATATATATATATATATATATATATATATATATATATATGATAAAGTTGAATTTATAAATAATGCACAGGAAGAAATCAACAATAATCAATAATAAAATGGAATAATTATAAAAAATATGGTAACAAACATTATGTGGTTTACCTAAAAATATTTTCCTGTACTCTATGCATCCTTCTTCATGTGATGATGTGAGATGATATAATGCCCACCTGATAAGACAAACTGAGATAGATGCTTTAGGTTTGTGATGTAGTCTTTGTCTACTACATAATGGTTAATTGAACAAAAATTAATTTTTGTTCAATTGTGGTACCACAACAGATGATTTCATAAGCATGATAGCTTCTAAGTAATAAAGGAGAGACTTGCATATAGAGTGTGTATACATTAGACAAAGGGAAAATCCACATCCCAGGTAAGACAGAGAGAAAAGGAAGGTGATTTCATCATGCTATTAAGAAAAAACATACAATTTAAAGTTTATGAAATGTTTATTTCTGGAATTTTCCATGTAATATTTCTGGACCAATAACAAAAAAAAAGTCAAATAACAAATAAGGAGGAGCAACTACATCAAATAGTGATTCTATTTAGCCAGAAAGTCAACCAATTACTTTATGAATCTACATAGGAAACCAATCAAGTCCCTGATTTTTATCATTTTTTCCATACAGAAGTCAAAACTGCAATAGAATGATTGTGACATAAAACATGAAAGTATGAGTTTTATTTTAGAGACTGTGTCAACTAACTCTTTAATTTCTCTTACATTTTCAGTCTGTCTTGCAGTTTATCTATTGCCATATTACTAAATCTAGCCAATGGCCCGAGAGCAGAAATGACATATATGTAACGTTGGGACTGTAACATTTGACGGTATATATGCTTTGTTTTTTTTTTCTTTTCCTGTCTTAGAAATATTGATGATTACAGAGTCCACACAAAGACTGGG
Source organism: Callospermophilus lateralis (assembly GCF_048772815.1). NCBI lineage: Eukaryota > Metazoa > Chordata > Mammalia > Rodentia > Sciuridae > Callospermophilus > Callospermophilus lateralis. The sequence continues at coordinate 444,350 of NW_027512699.1, forward strand.
TTTTCTGTGACAATGACGCTGAGATCCAGCTTAGTGAAAAGGATGTTTCTTTGCAGTCTACACATGGGTGGGAAGAAAAGGAATGGAAAATGGGTTAAGCAGAGACAGACTGAAGCTAAGATTCTGGCACTTAATAAACCTTTCTGGCAGATGAAGATATTTAAATATATATGGCATATTCATTCATTTCACATTATACCAAAAGAACAGTACTTCAATCTTTAGAAGACCCAACCTTCCTTGAAGGGACATATGGGAAGGGTATCACCACATCTACCACCTTCCAGAACCACAGCTAAAAGATGCACAGAGGTTACAGTGGCATTAGAACTAAGCCACTGAGCTTTCAGGACTTTTGTATTGGTTAAACTGCTTTGATATGCTCCTAATAAAAGTATAACTTATAATGTATTTTCCTTCTGAATGAATTCTAATATGTACTGAGTCATTGGTTAAACTGCTTTGATATGCTCCTAATAAAAGTATAACTTATAATGTATTTTTCTTCTGAATGAATTCTAATATGTACTGAGTCATTTTTAAAATCAAGTCAGTTTTATTTGGGTCTATTCTTGCAAGAACACATTAAATAAAATATTGTTAAAGAAAGATAGAAAAGCTGTTAGCATCTGAATTTTATCATAGCTAAAGCTCAAGCTGAGACTTCTCACAAAGTTGTATTTTCCCAGGGTAGATCTTTTATTTGGTATGGCAAAAGAAATGACTACTGCTTAACGAAAATCACACGATTATCATACAATAACTAATGGCCATTCACTTTGCCTGTGTAATAGAATTCAGTTTCCAGTTTAAACAATACAGAGCTATAGGATTAAGAACATTCGTGCACATTAAAAATAGCTAAAACAGATATTGGAAGGTAAATCCATTCAAATTGAGTACTGTTAGCAGATCTCCAATTACTGGTAGTTAGATGCTGGCTTTAGTTGTTAACTAAGCAACAGTAGTATGAGATGATTTCAATCTTAAAATGGCCACATAGCCAGAGTGCCCAGTGTGGATAATATTTCCCAAAACAATAAGAAGAAATTTGGGGTGCAGTGACTTTTAAACAATGGCTAAATAAGGTTATGATAAAATAAATCAGAGAAGTGAGATGATTTAATGGCTTTTTAATGAGCCTAATGTTTTCCATTTTAATGAGCCCTCTTACATCAGTTTTAATCATTTTATGAGAATGAGAATGAGAAATGATTGAGAAATGGCTTGCATTAATTCAATTTTCCGTTTGGTCTTCCCACAAGCCATTATGGCACAGTGGCTAATGGGAGTCAACATGGATAAGTAGGAACTTAGATAAAAGGACAAGTCTCAGCTAAATTTAGCTAGACACTTGATATGTTACCTGGTGAGAAGGCTATATTTCCTCATTTTTCAAAGTGAGCATACCAAATGCCTGCATGGTGTTTTCACACTATATGCCACAAGCAAAAATTAATTAGGATAGTTGAAATGATCTATAATTTGTTCTAATGAATTCTACAGAATTGTGTTAAAATACCTACTTTTTTTTTTATTAGTGGTGTATTTGTATTACCAAACTGTGTAATAAATGCTTTTGAGAAAAAAAATGGTGCTTACAATCACATTAAGCCTTTGTATTATAGAACACAGGACACAATTTATCTACTATCTATATCAATGGTATGGAAATTCTTTAGCTATATGAAATTATATATGCAGAACACCCTGAATTCTTATGAATATTCATGAAGAAGTAGTCAGTAAATACAAAAATATAAAATTAAAAATGATGGCAGGCTCTGATCTGTCAATGAGAGTTATTTAAAATGAGCCAAGAATGAGCCAAGAGCAGGAAGAAAAGATTAATATTAAACAGAGACATGAGGTGGGAGGGAAAGGGAGAGAAAAGGGGAATTGCATGGAAACAGAGGGAGACCCTCATTGTTATACTAAATTACATATAAGAGGTTGTAAGTGGAATGGGAAAATAAACAAGGTGAGAAATGAATTACAGTAGAAGGGGTAGAGAGAGAAGATGGGAGGGGAGGGGAGGGGGGATAGTAGAGGATAGGAAAGGTAGCAGAATACAACAGTTACTATTATGGTATTATGTAAAAATGTGGATGTGTAACCCATGTGATTCTGCAATCTGTACTTGGGGTAAAAAAGGGAGTTCATAACTCACTTGAAGCTAATGTATGCTAATGTATGAAATATGATATGTCAAGAGCTTTGTAGGGTTTGGAACAACCAATAAAAAAAAATAAATAAAAAAAATAAAATGAGCCAAGAATCCACCTCTAATTCAGGTTAAAATATTTATTTTTAAAAATATAAGCAACACTGTATGACTCATAGAACTAAAAGGTAAATTCAAGAATTAAATATCGATAGTGATAATTTACTGTACCTTTTTCAGAAAGGTTAAAAGAAAATATTTTGAATAGTTTTACCAAAAGGAAATTATAATTATTCAAATGTAAATTATTATTTATTTGAACACTACATAATATGTAAATGTATAGGAACATCAAAAGGTGTGCCATAAATACATATCATTTTTTGTACATCAGTTAAAAAATTCAAGAACAAGATTGAAATGCATAAGAAAAATTAAAAAAAAATACACAGAAAAAATCATACCCAACACCTATTCCATGAGGACATCCCATCCAATAGAAGTCTGGACTCTAAAAATTCTGATTGTTCTGGGCAGCAGTCACTACTGGTAGACCATAGCAATAGAAGTGCCTAGAACCTAGAGGTTGCCACCATCATTACTATCCCAACTGTCAGAATAGATTCTCTGCATTCATATCACTTAATACATTTTTTTTACATGATATGTGATTACAGTAGGTTCTTTCTGAAAATTTCTTCCTAGGCTAGATAAAAGACAACTGCAAACATAGGCATTTGCAACCTAGTTCATCAGAGGCAGATTCTCCTCCCACACAAATTTATGAGGCAGAAAATACTGCCAGAGACAAGAAAAGAGATGATTTAGAAACTTGGAAAAAAATTGATGGATAGACAGATTATAGGATGCAGATAAATAGCAAAAGGTTAATATATAGCAATTTTAAGAGGCAAACTTTCAAAAATCTAAAGAAAAAAAAACTTTATCAACTGAATTCAAATGGAGTGTACCAGCACCATTATGTAATAGATATCGTGTTTAGCCCTATATGATGAAGCAAATGGAAGGAACGTAGAACTAATACTTTTTAAAATCTATTAAGTGATAATTATTTACTTTATCTTTTCCAAAAGCATTTGTCTTTAATGATTTGACAATTTTGTTGGGAGACAAAATTGCTCTAGTCTTCTAAAAGCAAAGAAAAATTATAATGTAATATCTTCTAAACTCTCATAAAAATAAAAATAGACTGTGTTCAAGGCAGGTGATACATATATATTTGTGGACATGTAAGTAAAAGTTGTTTGGGTACATAATAAAATGCAAGAGACAATAAAGATATTAAAGCTATAATAAAAAATTATTTTAAAGATAATTAAAAATATTTGTTATATGAAAACCTTACCTCCTAAGAACTCTTCACCATGTACATCCCTATCTTCACATATGTGTTAAATGTTTATCCTAGTAGCCAGCTAATATGAAGAATCACAGCAAAGACAAGTAAGAAAAAACAAAACAAACCAATCAAATGAAATAAAAAGCAAAATGAAGGCAATGAAGACAAATAGCAAGGCAAAGAAATTGCAAAGCACCTGAGAAAAGTTGGCAAAATACTGCAATAGATGACTTTCTTTTCCAAATGCAAAATGTTTGAATCAATCAAAAATTAATCAATAAAAGTATTCCCTTCCCATTCTCCTCAACAATAATTCCAAATATTTATTACTCTTTATAGCCGACAGCTTTTTCAATTACAATATAGAATTTGCCCCCTATTTCACATGAAAATTCACCCTAAAATGTTGCATGCTACTACTTTGATCTAGTCTTCTAAAAGTTCCTTTCAATGTTTCAATCCCATCCACTCCCTTTTCCCTTAGGACTCATTATTCTGGCCTCCTGCATTGCCTCCTAAAAACAGTGCCTATAAACAAACTTAACTGCTTGCATTCATTCTCCACTTTCCCATTTCAAACTCTCAGTACCGGTTTTCTCCTCAGTTCTTAAAATTTGACTTCACTGACCACAGGTTTTTGAAAATAGAATCATTAAATCTTCTAATCTGCTCTCAAATACCAAGTTCAGTAGCAATTGTTTCATATTTCTCCCATGGGGCTTACTTGACACATCTAGGAAATGTCTATAACACCATCTCTAGTTGCTTAGTAAGCTTGAACTGACATGGGATTCCTCATTGACATTAGTATGTTTTCATTGCTTTCCTGACTTCTCTTAAGTTCCTTTTCCTGTCTACCACCACTTGACACTGTTTTTATTTGCTGTGATTTCATACTCCAATTGTTGTTCTTATTAAAGATTTACTGAATGATTCTGATTTCATATATAAGTTTTATATTCTCAGGTGCTCCTTTTTCTGAACGTTTTATATTATACTTAATTGCTATTTCACCTCTGTTCCTGATTTTTACAGAGATGATTCAATTATTCCATGTCACAAACAAAAGTCACCACCTATTTCTACATCCTCCTCCTTCTTCATTCATGTTTGCATTAGTGCCACCAATGAACATACAATCACAAGTCATCTCTCTGCATCCTTTCCACACTGTTTAGTCCACAAGTCCAATAGAGTTGTCTAATAAAAACTTTTTAATATTTTTTTTAGTTGTAGTTTAACACAATACTTTTATTTATTTATTTTTATGTGGTGTTGAGGATTGAACCCAGTGCCTTGCATGTGCTAGTTGAGAACTCCACCACTGAGCCACAACACCAGCCCCTAAATATTTTCAAATCCATCTTTTCCATCCTCACAACCCTCTTATATTCTATTCCCTCATTACTTCTCTCACTGTCATACAAAAAGATTCCAAAAGTTAACAGTGAATAATTTAATTTATAGTTGTCTATCCTACTCTATAGGCAACAGAACATATAAAACATAGTAAATGTAAATAGCAAATTCTTTTTAACTGTGTAAAAATTGTTTACTACAAGTTTAAATTTTATAAAATCTGGATTCGTATTAATGTATTAAAATAAATGAGGCATTTATATTTTAAAACTCTGCTCTTTTAATTAAGAAGCTTTTTAAGGAACATTTTTGAAATTAAGATCTATGAATATTAGTGATCTGAAATAAATTAATATCCATTTTTAAAAAAATGTTAAAAAATTAAATAAACTTGAGAAATAACCAGATAAATGAAATTTCTTTCCTACAAAACCTAGTAGAAACTTTATTATGCTAACATGTATTAAGACTTCTAAGAGGAATATATCATCTTTATTATTTCATAAGTATATTTCACCAAGGAGTCTCTTTATCATAGTATAGTTATTAACAGAAAAATAACACCTTTTAAAAATTTTAAAAACTGAAGTGTTAATAAAAACAAATTATGCTTACATATAAACAATATGAAATTTTAGGTTGTATAAATCAAAATTAATTTTATATTATTAGGTTCTTCGCTGAAAACAAGTTTCCAGTCTTTGCTAAGTATACTGATTTATGAACAGCAAATTAAGACACAGAGTATGGAGAGAAATTGAGTTTGAAATCATTTTGAATGTAAAGTGTGATTCCCTTTGGAATTTATTTAAATCCTTCTGAGATATGCATCCATAATATTGCTAAGAAATACAGAATTAGGCTGGAATAAATTAGCAAGATGATTAATTAAACCAGAAATATTTATCATTATTAAAAAGTGATATCTCAAGGAATCTAAAAACTTATCTTATTGGACTCTTGCTAAATCTAGACTAAATTCAATATACTTTGTATATTAAACTCTAGTTTCTTTGTAAAATACAGGAACAGGAGTTTAAAAAAGTATATGATGTGGTTTAGAAAATGGCATGTGTGGATTTCTGAAATCATGTATAATCTCTCATTTTGTCCTTCATTTACAGAAACAAAATGATCATGTGAAGTCTCCAGGTGTCTTTGAAAGGTGCAGAAAATTACCAGATAAGTGAGTCTGGTTTGCTTGATGTTCTTGTAGATATCATCTGAACCTACACTTCTGAATGTTTCCTATTATTTTGGTAAAGATGGAGAACAGTTCAGGTGACTACATATACATTATTCCTTTACATCCAGATAACTTTTTTTGAAAGACAGAGACCTGTTGATTTTCTTTTGGAATAAATTAGGCCCAAGCTATACATCAAAAAGTATAGAATTAGTAATAATGCAATGGTAGGAACATCTCAATTCTTCAAAAAATATTACATGGGACAAATTCCTTAAATATCAAAATTTTCATGGAAAAAGTGTACTGATGACTTTCATTATAAAAAATTCCAAACATGTGTAATAATAGAAATGGTATAATAAACTCCCAAGTACCCACCTGAAAAAACTTGTGGTAAATTTTATTTCAAGAATGTCTCTGATCCTTTCTGGAATCTGAATTTTCTGGGGTAAATATAACACATTTTATCAATTTGCCTGTAAATATTTTAAGCCCATTTCTAAAGAACAGAATAATTTTATAAATGTAAACAATACATTAAGTGCTTCATATCTGTGAATTCCACATTGACAGGTTCAGAGATACAAGATGGCAACCAATCATGGATGGGAAATATTTAAAAAATAAAAAGTGTCTGTACTAAACTTTTTAAAAATAATTTTTTAGTTGCAGATGGACACAATACCTTTATCTTATTTACTTATTTTTATGTAGTGCCTCACATGTGCAAGGCAAGCACTCTGCCACTGAGCCACAATCCCAGCCCCATGACTGAACTAAACTTGTAGAGGTTTTCTTGTCATTAAACCCTAAACAATACATTGTAACAACTATTTGCATAGTGTTAAGTATTTTAAGTAGTGTGGAGAGGAATTAATGAATACAATAGAATATGTATAGTTTTATTCAAATACTACTTTTTTCATTTTATATAAAGAACTTGACTATCTGTAGATTTTGGTAATGTCAGGGGGTCTGAGAAGCAATCCCTTATGAATACACAGGGAAGACTTTACTACTGCCCCTCTTTTAAAAAATAAATAAATAAACATAAAGATTCTTCATTATCATGAAATACGAAACAAGTGTTCAGATTTCATGATTATGTTTCAAATGCATATATTTAATATTATAGTTTGCTTAGAATTGAATTTTAAAGTTCATAAATTGCAAATGGATAATGTGTCCATTAATTACTTTGTTTCTTTACCAATGCTCTTTTTCACTAAAGCCTCCACAACAAACTGAGGAGGATTGGAATGAAAGCCATTTATAAAGATGGGGAGAACTGAGAATAGAAAGCCATTATTTGGTATCCAACTTCACCATCTGCTTAAGCACTCATTTTGCTGTGCTAATTCTGTGACTATAAGAGCAAGGAAGAAGAGAACTGGAAAAGGGGTGTTGGGAGATGGGGAGGCAGAGCTGTTGAGCAGCTGAATTTTATTTATTTGTTTGTTTGTTTGTTTATATTGTTTGGAGGACTCAAGGTATGTATTTCCCAGGAATCAAGAAGACCATGTAGGAGGAACAGAACTAAAGTTCCTCAGTCATTGTTATGCACAAAATGGTTACGCACTGGGACAGAGAGCTCTACTGGCAAGAAAGCTAGAGAGATGGTTCCTTATGAAGGTATGGAGCTCCTGTTGGAGCTGAGGGAAGTATGGAATTCCACAATGACCCTTCTACATTTCTAACCTATGCACTATTAGAGCAAATCAGCAACTGGGAAGGGAGGAAGAAGTGGTGGACCATACTAGAGTCAAACAGATCATACATTTGTCTCTTTCCCTCTCCTTTCTCAGGCGCAAGCACATTAAAATAAGGAGGTCTTGAAAAGAAAGGAGCAGTGTTTCTGGAGTAGAAGACATCTCCCTCTTTCCTCACCCTCCAACACTCCAGCAGGACATGGCTCTCAGCTCAAGTCTATGTGCAGAGGTGATATTCAAATGAGATGATACAAAAAAAGTCTTATAATGAAGTGGATTTTAAATAACCAGAGTGAATGAAAAGTTGTGAAATCTGTCAGAGATGTCAATAAGAACATTTTGACAGATTGCAGTGGAAGGCAGTGATTGTAGAAACACAAATTGCTTCATGTTTACACCCCCCACTGAGTTGAGACTACTCAATAAACCAGTTTGATGTGAATTTCATAGCACATGGTCCCTAAACACAAGTTAATTCCTTCTGGGGCTTACCAGAGAAAGAGCAATCTGTTTTAGTTTTGGGAGGAAACTGCCAGTGTCAGCCTTGCTGAGAGACACTAAGTCTGTCTGCAACCTGGAACCCTCCTAAGGAATTTTCAATAGCAGTTTTGACCCCAAACAATGTTTTCCTGCGTGCTTTCGTGTACCATGCATACCATTTGAAAAAAGCACACTCATGCATTGCTAGTGGGACTGTAAATTGGTGCAGCCAACATGGAAAGCAGTATGGATATTCCTTGGAAAACTGGGAATGGAACCACCATTTGACCCAACTATCCCTCTCCTCTGTCTATACTGAAAGGACTTAAAAACAGCATACTAAAGGGACACAGGCACATCAATATTTATAGCAGCACAATTCACCACTTGAAAATTGCAGTTTCTTGAGGACACTCTGTACATGATTCTCAATTTTTTCAGGAAAATTAAATTCATAGTATCCTGGCTTTTACTTGCCTGACACATTGAACTTCCACAACAGAGAATATTCAGAGCCAAGGTAGTTAAAAACTAAGAATCATCATCAGTGTAGCATTTCCTCAGTGAATGTTTTAAACTTTATTTCCATTTATTTGATATATTCTGGTCATTTGTTAAGAAACTGTTTTCACAAAGATATTATCCCCAGAAAATTAAAGATATATTCTTCCTTCTTACTCAATGATGAGCTTTAACATACTTTCCTTCAACTCACCTTCTTCACACTGAGAGTTGAAGTGCTGGTAGCTGGATATTTTGGGGAAGGGCTCAATATCATAGTAACTGGTCTTAAAACCCTAGAAAATTCCCAAAGACGTATAAGAAAATTGTTAAATTTCATGTTCTCCTTCAACGGTCCACTTATCCATTAAGTAAGCATGGGACGATAAGGTCATGCAAGGTGTCTCAGCAAAAGATAAGTCCATTGTGGGAGGACTGAGTAATCTTGGTTAAACCTGAGTGCACAAGGTTTAAGGTAGACTAATATGGTTTCAAAGTCCTCACAAAACAAGGGAAATTAGTATACTTGCAGATGAGTCCTAACCATTCAACTCATACGGTTATTGCAAGGTCTTAATTGGGGGATGATACTTTGAAATATTTTGTGTAGTGCATGAGATCTCATTTAATTCTCTTTGGGACTTAATGCAATGCAAAGTAAGCAATAATGGCTTCTAAACTGTTTTATCGAATTGTGCTATATTGCCATTACCTTTCCCATAAAAGAGCCTAACGTGCCTAGTTTAACTTTCTAATTAATTTACTACAATGATAAGAACAAATACTACACTTGATCTTAGCCAAAAGGCCAAGAAGCTATCGATAATCTATTCATTACTAATGGGAATTAACAAACTGAGACAACCTGACATGTTAGAAGTACTTTTCCTTAGTATTTCTTTCAATGTTATAAAATATCTCAATATTTTATGCAATTAGGATAGGATTGAAAATCCATTTCAAAACTTCTTCATTGAATTTGCAGAAGACGCATACCCTATTCCGCAATTCAAAGAGCATCTGAGTTTTTTAATCTTTTTTAATTTTTTCCTGTGGAGGGGGTACTGGTAAATGAACTCAAGGACACTCAACCCCTGAACCACATCCCCAGCCCTATTTTGTATTTTATTTAGAGATAGGGACTCACTGAATTGCTTAGGGCCTCACTGTTGCTGAGAGTGGCTTTGAATCTGTAATATTCTGCCTCAGCCTCTAGAGCCATTTGGATTATAGGCATGTATCTCAATGCCCAGCTAGTTTTTTTTTTCTGCTCTATTTTATATATATATTTTTTTATTTTTTATTTTTTTTTTAATTAATTTTTATTGTTGGTTGTTCAAAACATTACATAGTTCTTGATATATCATATTTCACACTTTGATTCAAGTGGGATATGTACTCCCATTCTATTTTATATTTTATTTTTTCCCCTTTTTAAAAATTTTTATTTCATTTTATTTATTTATTTATTTATTTATTTTTTATTGTTGGTTGTTCAAAACATTACATAGTTCTTGATATATCATATTTCACACTTTGATTCAAGTGGGTTATGAACTCCCATTTTTACCCCGTGTACAGATTACAGAATCACATCAGTTACACTTCCATTGATTTATATATTGCCATACTAGTGTCTGTTGTATTCTGCTGCCTTTCCTATCCTTTACTATCCCCCTCCCCTCCCCTCCCCTCCCCTCTTCTCTCTCTACCCCGTCTACTGCAGTTCATATCTCCCCCTTGTATTATTTTTCCCTTTCCCCTCGCTTCCTCTTGTATGTAATTTTGTATAACCCTGAGGGTCTCCTTCCATTTCCATGCAATTTCCCTTCTCACTCCCTTTCCCTCCCACCTCTCATCCCTGTTTAATGTTAATCTTCTTCTCATGTTCTTCGTCCCTACTCTGTTCTTAGTTACTCTCCTTATATCTAAGAAGACATTTGGCATTTGTTTTCTGGGGATTGACTGGCTTCACTTAGCATAATGTGCTCTAATGCCATCCATTTCCCTCCAAATTCTATGATTTTTGTCATTTTTTAATGCAGAGTAATACTCCATTGTGTATAAATGCCACATTTTTTTTTATCCATTCGTCTATTGAAGGGCATCTAGGTTGGTTCCACAGTCTTGCTATTGTGAATTGTGCTGCTATGAACATCGATGTAGCAGTGTCCCTGTAGCATGCTCTTTTTAGGTCTTTAGGGAATAGACTGAGAAGTGGAATAGCTGGGTCAAATGATGGTTCCATTCCCAGCTTTCCAATAAATCTCCATACTGCTTTCCAGATTGGCTGCACCAATTTGCAGTCCCACCAACAATGAACAAGTGTGCCCTTTTCCCCACATCCTCGCCAGCACTTGTTGTTGTTTGACTTCCTAATGGCTGCCAATCTTACTGGAGTGAGATGGTATCTTACGGTGGTTTTGATTTGCATTTCTCTGACTGCTAGAGATGGTGAGCATTTTTTCATGTACTTGTTGGTTGATTGTATGTCCTCCTCTGAGAAGTGTCTATTCAGATCCTTGGCCCATTTGTTGATTGGGTTATTTGTTATCTTGTTGTCTAATTTTTTGAGTTCTTTGTATACTCTGGATATTAGGGCTCTATCTGAAGTGTGAGGAGTAAAGATTTGTTCCCTCTTTACCTCTCTTATTGTTTCTTTTGCTGAGAAAAAAACTTTTTAGTTTGAGTAAGTCCCATTTGTTGATTCTAGTTATTAACTCTTGTGCTATGGGTGTCCTATTGAGGATTTTGGAGCCCGACCCCACAGTATGTAGATCGTAGCCAACTTTTTCTTCTATCAGATGCCGTGTCTCTGATTTGATATCAAGCTCCTTGATCCATTTTGAGTTAACTTTTGTGCATGGCGAGAGAAAGGGATTTATTTTCATTTTGTTGCATATGGATTTCCAGTTTTCCCAACACCATTTGTTGAAGATGCTATCCTTTCTCCATTGCATGCTTTTAGCCCCTTTATCAAATATAATATAGTTGTAGTTTTGTGGATTGGTTTCTGTGTCCTCTATTCTGTACCATTGGTCCACCCGCCTGTTTTTGTACCAGTACCATGCTGTTTTTGTTACTATTGCTCTGTAGTATAGTTTGAAGTCTGGTATCGCTATACCACCTGATTCACACTTCCTGCTTAGCATTGTTTTTGCTATTCTGGGTCTTTTATTTTTCCATATGAATTTCATGATTGCTTTCTCTATTTCTATAAGAAATGCCATTGGGATTTTGATTGGCATTGCATTAAACCTATAGAGAACTTTTGGTAATATCGCCATTTTGATGATGTTAGTTCTGCCTATCCATGAACAGGGTATATTTTTCCATCTTCTAAGCTCTTCTTCTATTTCTCTCTTTAGGGTTCTGTAGTTTTCATTGTATAATTCTTTCACCTCTTTTGTTAGGTTGATTCCCAAGTATTTTATTTTTTTTTAGGATATTGTGAATGGAGTGGTTGTCCTCATTTCCATTTCAGAGAATTTGTCACTGATATACAGGAATGCCTTTGATTTATACGTGTTGATTTTATATCCTGCCACTTTGCTGAATTCATTTATTAATCTTTCCAGGTCCCAAGTATGGTTTACTGAGTTCTGGGTATCTGAACTTGGACAGAATATTAAAATATGACAATATGTGTCATAATATTTTCTATACAAAAGAACATTTTTCAAAATCTTAAAAGAAGTCTCCAAATTAAGCCCATATGATATTAACATAGACCATATGAAGGAACCTGGTATATTAACCTAATTTGGCCCCAAAGAGGTGACATTAAATACTACCTTGTTGGAGGCTGTGAACGTCTTGGGTAGAGTAGGAAAAGGAGTCCAGGAAGGACACCTTGATACTATCTCCTGCTCCCAGCTTGGTTCCTTATGTGTTGATTCTCCATTTCATTGTCTGAGAACATCTCTAGAACCAGACTTTACACTGCTCTTTCTTTTCCTAGTCAATACAATGCTGATGATATTTTGGTATGTGCTCCGTGAGCAGGGCCTGTCTGCTTGTGACATGGCTCCTGGAGGCCATGGCATTCTGAAAAGTGGCAAAGTCCCAGATTCCTGTGCCAGGTCTGAACCATCTGCACAACCCTAAGGAAATACCATCATTGTGACCTTAGTCGGCCACAGTGGAATTACACACAACCAAATGAGGAAATCCCTGTATATGCAAGAGATTCTTTAAGTAAATTAAGATTGTTAACCATAATTTTATTTTTATTAATGGAAATAACAACAACCAATAAGACTCTTGATTATCTGTAACTTAGTCTAAAAATTGAGCAAAAGACAAAGAGTCTATAAAAATCTTTCCTGATCTCATTTTAACCTAAATCCACACCTTTGAAAAAACTTAATGAATCAAATAATCAGCAAAACAACTCACATAAAGTAATGTAAAAGCTGCTGGTACAGAATGCTTATGGTTGGGTAGGAATTATCAGCAACAGAATCTATCACCATATAAAAATAAAATAGGCTTAATTCCTAGGTATAAAATGCATTAAGTTGTTGAGATACAGAGAAAATAGAAGAGATGGGAGAAGGCCGCAAAGAACCACATTCTAAAGATCAAGACTCCAATTTACATTTGATGCCAAATAACAGAGGCTCTGACTAAGGCTGAATAAGCTGGCACTCCAACCATTCCCAGGGAAGGAAAACTTCTGTGAGTCATGTTGGAATGAGAAAAGCCATGTGTTATAAGTAAATGTATCCCACTGGGATGAAATTAAAAGGGGATGGACCAGGATTAAAAATACAAGAACTCAATAAACCTTTTAGAAACTAAAAGCTTCTTATTTTTCCAGCTCTGATTGTGCAATCAGCTAGAGGCTTGTAGACCCACTAATACCAGAGTGGGCTGTACTTATCTCTAAGAAGAAAAACTATGGGATTAAGAAGTGGTAGAGTTAATTTTCTAGCACTAGTGGTTTTTGCTATATGGAATGCCTTACCAAATACTCGGGGAATTATTTTGTTTATCTTGTCTGCCTTAAGTTGTCACTGAGAAATGTCAAGCCTAAATCCCCAAAATAGAAATCAGAGTCAATGTCCAAACTACTAAAGGAAAATTATTTCTCTTGGAAGGCCAAGTCATAGAAAGATTCTAATAAGCTCATTTCCTCTTAATAATCCAATGTTGATATTTTGCCTGATCACATAAATTTTCAGTGAGAAGACATGTATAATTGAACAACAATACTTATCTATTTATACTCTCCAAATGTGGTTTGTGTTAGGTTTTAGTTGCTACTATATAAGAGATCTTAAGAATAAAGAGAAAGGTGATAACTCCTTTCATTCTAACACTGATATAAGTAATCCCTCAAATTATTCCTGAAAGGGTTAACTTTTTCCTAGTTTTATTCATGCTTAAATAAATTTTTCACATGACGTTTATGAGGGATCATCTATGGCAATCATCAGGTAATACAACAACACAGCCCTCTCTTTTCAAGTTGCATACATATGGGTAAAATGACAAGTGCTTAGAGTGATTCAGTTAATGGTCCATGGCCTTAAAATTTGTGAAATATAATCACCTCATTCATCATTTGCAAAAATAAAATTTTTATCTTCTGTAATAGGAAATTAGGTGGCTAAAGGCTGAAAGTACAAATCCATCTTCAACTAATAAGGTATTAAGCGGCACTAGCAGACAGTACACTAGCTTCTCCCAGACTAGGGACACAGAGAAGTGATAAGCCACATGAAATATTCACCATCAGGACTTTTGAGGTAGGCAGATTCACAACAACAGCACACAAGCTTTGTCAGGAATTGTTGAGAGATTGAAAGCATACTTAAAGGATTTATTAAAGCAATAGAGACAACCTCAACTCCAGTTACCGTGATTGCAGGGATTTTTATGGCCATGTGTTTAATCTTCCTGTGTTGTAACAGATAAGTTATGCTTTCCGCTGATTTGTGTACAAAGAGTTTTCTCAATCTTTTCTAGTACTATATAGTACTGAGGTATAGCTTTTTGACTTGCTAAGTGAAGCATTAATAGGACTGTCAGCAACAAGATAGAACAGGCAATAAATATTAAGGTTTAATGTTAAAATGATTTATGCTGTAGGGAATATCATCCTAGATTATAAGGTATGATTGTTATCTTTCATAATAAGAAATGATGGGAGAAATAGAATGTTGGCAAAGGAAACTTTCTTAAGCTCCCTTCTCATGAAAATATTTTTTACAAGAATATATATGAGATAAGATCTAAATCTTCCAAGAGTAAAGTTGATTCAAATAGGTGCTTAATAAAATATTGCTGTTCTACTATAGGATTTTTGTAAAGGTTGACACTGGTCTTTTAATACTTGACCAATTCATTCACTGAAACTATTTCATAGGAAAAATAATTTGTGGAATGTTTTATGAATGAACTACAGATAGTAGAAAATCCTTCAGGGAATGAAGACCTGAATAAAGGCCCATGATCCTATTCAAGACACCAATGTAATGACAGGTTGATTTATAGACTTAAGTGAGCTCCAGCATCTTCCCCTCCCTGTGTACTTGCATGCTATTTTCTTCTGCCTTGAGTGTTAGTTGCCTATGGGTGTCAAACAAATTGTAGTATCCTGAGATTTATATTAATCTCACAATTACTATGTATCAAAAATACAAGCCTAGCTGAGTAGGTTGGCACATGCTGTAACCCCAGTGACTTAGGAGGCCGAGGCAGTAGAAGGGCAAGTTCAAGGTCAGTCTCAGCAACTTAGACTTAGCAGGGCCTTAAGCAACTAAGTGAGACCCTATCTCAAAATAAAATAAAATAATAAGAAGGGATGGGGATATAGCCCAATGGCTGAATATCACTGGCTTCAAACCCTGGTACCAAAAAAAAAAAAAATCCAGACTTAATCATGAAACTGCTTATGATATGGCAGTTTTCATCCCCTAGTAAAAGATATCTGACAGGGGGAGGATGACAAAGAGAGTATCCATGATGTGTACTCCAACCTTCACATATCTCAAGGTGCAAGTGGCATCCCGTGGCTTTTACAGAGTTCGATTGAACAGAGAAGCCTATGCGGAGAACAGCCCATGTTTTCAAGGGCTAACTCACCCTATGAAGACCAAAAGGTACTGATCATTTGGGGTCCCACTTGGATGCCCTATTCTGCCTTGCAGTTTACCCTTACTATATCCTTCCATTTATATTGAACTTGTAGTAAAGGGATGTTAAAATCTGGAAAGATTTGGCTTCACCCAAATAGTCATTCCAAGTTATCTGAAGCAGTACAAAACAATCCCTACTTTAGGGAGGTCCCTTTATGTTCTGGACACAGTATCTGTAAAACATTAAGAAAAACAAGGTATGGATAAACATGTTGTTCTGATTTCCTAAGTGGTTACAATGTTCACTCTTTTGCCCATTTTTCCTCCTAAGTATTCATGTTTGTAACCCTCTGATCTATTTTGGATTTAAAAATATATTCAGCAGAGTTACCTTTAGGAATGCCACCCAAAACAGTAAGCTTTTGAGGAGAGTGGGTCTTCTTTTTTAAAAAGCTCTAAAGTTAATTTGGAAGGGCATAGAAATAAATGGAGTGCAACAGTTGGTGTCGCCAAGAATCCCAAAGGAAAGGGTTGTGTGATAAAAGACAGTTCGAACTTCTAAGATGGCATTAAACAGAACTGAGAAAAACCTAGAAAGTGAGAACATGTTCCTCTGATTTTTTTCCTTTAATTTTGGATAAATGCTATTCAATACATAGATTTTCAACTAGAGAGGCACTTTTTTGACTGTTTACTACATTATTCTTTGATCACTAAAATGCATATCAACAATCAATAAAACTGTAACTTTCTCAATTCTTTAAGAGATAAGATCATTTATTAATCTGTTTGTAGAGCATGGAGGTCTGGAATTCATTGCTTTTCTGTTATATTTCCCCATTAGAACAAGATTGTGGAATCTTGTCTATCAGAAGTAAATAAATGCTACTTAATTATTTTATTATAGAGAACCTCCTATTCACTTCAGTTTGCTATAGATTTAATCCAATTTTATTTAATATTGAATGCCTTAGAATTTTGCCACAAAAATTAAATACAAATATTTAGTGTTCCATGTCATTAGAATTAATTATGAATATAAAGCTATATTAAAATTCATCTATGTACAGAGACACACATATTTTATACTCTATATAAAAATATATATATGGCTATATATACTTAATGGATATAAAATATCATTAAGATATACAAAATTGCAAAACAGCACAGGAGATTAAGTGGTGGAGGCTTAATATGCTTTTTATTTAATAAATAAGCTTTTCCGTCTTGTACTTGGAAGCCATATGTTGATAAGTTTTACATCAAAACAGAAATTCTGTACCTAGAAAAGAAACAGTCACATAAAGACAAGTTTTCATGCTAAATGAATAATAAATTATAGGTTATGTGTTCCTTTTATTTTAGAAGATGCATAATTTAAAATGATAAATTATTAACATATCAAAGCATTCTAATTTAACTGATGAACAAGAACAGCTAAGGCATAAAGTCGGCTTGCCACTTTCAACACATCTTTATAGTAGAGAAATGTAACAGCTTTTTATTACCAACAATTATGCTTCCAAAGGGTAATTTCAGTTTATCACTTTAAAATATTAGGAAATGTCAAAAAGTTCCATTTCTTATTTGGGGTGTGTAAGTACACCGTGGTGAAAGACAGAAAGAGAGGCATAATTAGCTGTGTGCTATTAACAACCAGCATTTAACTTGGCCTACTTCACTGAAGCATGATTTCTGAGTGGCATTCTCATTTTCATTTCCACACATATTCCTCCTCCAATTTGAGTCTACTCTGTAAACATTAAAAAAAAAACTAACCCTGGCTTTGTTACCGTCCATTTGTTAGATACTAAAACAGTGCTCTATGGATATGGTGTGGATGGACATCAATACATTTGTTTATATTTACTCTGGGGACAATCAATAGAAAAACTTCTGTGCTTTTGCAAACCAGGGATGAAGGTCAGCAAGCTAGAAACCAGGCAGACTCTCAGAATTTTTAGCTTGAAGGTGCTAACTAACATTGATTTACTTGGTGTTCTTTATATGGAAATCTCTGTGTTATTCTGAAATATAAATGTTGCTGCTACTAATTCATGCAGATTCTTTTGAGATTAAAGCAGTAATCATGAAATAGTTTTCTTTTTAACTTTTGCTGAAATACTGTTTCCTACCCTTTAAACAAAGAGCTGGTAGAGAAAATAATAATTATTAAACTCAAAGAGGTAATTATTAGTGATAATGCTGTCCATCATAGCACAAATGAAAGTTAGAAGAACAGCACAGAACTGACCAGGTACTATTTTCCAGGCTTAGACCAAATCTGTCAATAGTTTGGTTTTTGCATGTAGAAATACAATTTGAAGTAGAGCTCTTCCAGCTCTGATTTGTCACATCAGCAGAAATTCAAGACCTTCTATCAAAGGTCCAGATGGTAACTCTGAATAAACATATCATACCTTACAGTAGCACATGTCAGTTTAGATAAGCCACCTCGGGAAAATGAAGCTTAATGTATCGTAAGAAATATAGAAAAAATGGCACCGAAAAGCAATAGATTTCAAAATAAACTGTGCATTTAAAATATTTTCTTCTTTCCACACTTTGATGCCATTTTAAATTCAGAATTATTAACAAGTTGGAAAAAAATAAGATGAGTAATTTTACCAAACACATATAGAGTAAACCAATCCTAAAATTCCATTTATCAGTTTTAAAAGCCCAAAGGAATTCAGAAACAGCTAGGGTTACTGGTACGTAAGTTCTCTGATCATAATGGAATAGAACCAAGGATTAATAATATGAATTCAGTAACTTAAAAATTAATTATATCTTTCTAGGTAACTAAAACACATTCTCAAGGCTTGAAATTATAGGCAATTCTTAGAAAATTTGAAAATACTGTGTTAGAATTTCTGAATGTGTTCAAAGCTTCAATTAGAGGAAAATTCATAGTGTCAAATCCTTCCAAATCAACACATAATGTAATTTTAGAAAACACACACACACCAAAAAAATAAGGCAAACAAAAATAAAATAAGAAAAAGAAGATGGGGAATTACAGTGCAAAAGAAAAAGGGAAACTTATGACACTATGAATTTTTTTTTTTTAATTTACAAATCTAATTAACAAAAGAAAAAAAACACAAGTATAATAGCTTTCGAAAGATAAAGTGAAATAACAACTCTAGATTTAAAAAAAGTATCATATTTAACTTAATGCTAATATACTTAATGCTTAGAAAATCCTAAATGAAAGATTTGGGTAGAATAATTGACATTACTAAAATCAATTCAGATTGAGTACAAAACTAATGTTTAATATCAATAGCTTTGTCAGAATCACAACAAAATATTTTTCTTTCCTATAGAGTTTTTTATAAATACTCTTAGGGAAAAAGTCCACTGATAACTCATTCCTATAATATAGAATAATATTTCAAAGCACGAGGAAAATGTAATAGTGTTCTTTATTTTAAAGATAACAATGTCATCATAAAAATTTTTGATGTTCACATGACACAAAAAGTAAATAATCTGATTTTCATTCATAATTTAAGTACAGATGTCCTAAGTAACTCCTTTCAAATGAATTTGTCATCATATTAAAAACACAAAAATGGGATCAAGTAGGTTTATCCCAGCAAAGTAAAGTGATGTTTAAAGACTTTAAAATAAAAGTACATGTATAAAGACATGCATTGACATGAACATACTTTATATACAAAGATATGAAAAATTGTGCTCTATATGTGTAATAAGAATTGTAATGCATTCCACTGTCATATATTTAAAAAAAAGAAAATCAATTAAATAAAAAAAGAAAATATATATTTATCATATCCAAACTTTAAAACAAACAATCCATGTCACAATCTTGCTAGACAGTTAAGCCTGCAATATTAAAATGTATATATGACTTTATAAATAAGTAAAATCATTTTTTAAGAACTAGAAAGACCTTTATTTAAAAGAATGGGATAATTAGCTGCAGTTATGGCTCAGTGGTTAAGCACTCAACCAGCACCTATGAGGCACTGGGTTTGATCCTCAGCAAAAGAAAATAAAAGAAAAGAAAAAGAAAAGAAAAGAAAAGAGAGGGAGAGAAAGAAAGAAAGAAAGAAAGAAAGAAGGAAGGAAGGAAGGAAGGAAGGAAGGAGGAAGGAAATAAGGTTACTGTGTACATCTACAATTAAAATATATAAAAAATAAAAATGATCAAATAAAAAATTATATTCTTCCTCATTAGCCTTCTATCTTCATCTTAAATCCCCTCTGTTTTTCATAAAATATAATATCTAACAAAATATGATACATATAATCTGGACAGTTATTCATAACATTGTGTAGAAGAAATGTATGATTCCTGTTTATCAAGTGTGTCCAAAGTTGAAAGCACTGTGCCTGACCCCAGCATACTGTGAGGTTAACACAGGCATCTGACCTAGGTCTCAAAGTGTTTTAAACAAACTGTTTCCAGAAAGACAAACAGTTTTAGTTTTTTAATAGCATTTTAGGTTCACAGAAAAGCTAGGCAGTAAATTCAAACTTCCTCCACACCTTCTGCACAATCACAGCCTCCTGCCCAAATTTGACAATTTACACTGAGCTTCACACTTGTTGCTGTACCTTCTATGTTTTTTGACAAATATAAAATGACATGTGTTCAACACTGATCCTACAGGATGGTTGCATTGTGCCAAACATCCTCCATGCTTAGTTCATCCCCCTCTCCGTGTTTCCCCTGGTAACCACGATCATTTTACTGATCCAAAGATTTGCCTTTTCCAGACTGTCATATCACTGGAATCATACAGTGTTCAGCTTTTCAGATTGGATTTTTTTTTCACTAAATAATTTCTTACCTGTCTTTTGGGAACATGGATAGCTCATTTCTTTTGAGAACTGAATAATATTTTATTGTCTAAATGTATCACAGTTTACCTATTTATCTACTTAAGGACATCTTGATTGCTTCCAAGATTTGCAATTAGAAATAAAGTTGTTATAAACACCTGTGTGCTGTTTTTGTGCAAATAAAAGTTTTGAATTTATTTAGGTCAATACAAAAAGCGCGATTGCTGGGTCATGTGTAAAAGCATGATTAGTTTCTTAAGAAAGTGCCACATGATTCCAAAGGTGGTTGGACCATTTTATATTTCCAACACTGATTGAAATTTCCTGTAGTTCCACATTTTTGTCAGTATTTCATGCTGTCTATGTTTGGAAGTTTAACCATTCTGGAGTGGATATAGTGGTATATTATTGTTTAAGTTTCAATTCTTTAATAAGATGTCAAACATTTTTTCATTTGTCATCTGTATGTATCTGTCTTAAGGCACTTGCTCAGATGTTTGCCCATTTTTTAGGCTGTTTTCTTATTGTTGAATTTTAAGAGTTCTTATATAGTTTACATAATAGTCCTTATTGAAATACGTTCTTTGCAAATGTTTTCTATCAGTCTGTGGTTTGTCTTCTCTGTTTTCTGATAGTATCTTTCAAAAATACTGAATTCTTTTTTTTTATTTTAATTAAACCCAGATTATCAATTATTTCTTTTATGGATTGTGTCTTTGGTGGTGATCTTAAAAAGTAACCAACAAACCTAAGGTTATCTAGATTTTTCTCTTATTATTCTACAAGTTTCACATTTTTTAAAATTTTATATTCAGATTAAGCAAATTTTTGTGGAAGATGTAATGTCTGTATCTATTTAGATCTATATATTTCTGCATGTGGATATTGTTACACCTGAAGCATTTGTTGAAACAGTCTTTTCTAGTTTGTCAAAGATCAGTTGATTATATATACAAGCTAGTCTATTTCTGCACTTTCTATCCTACTTCAATGATCTATTTGCTGTTTCACAAGTATCACCATTGCTCTAATAGTATAGCTTCAAAGGAGGTGTTAAAGTCAGGTTGTGTCAGTATTCCAACTTTTTTTTTTTTTACAAAAAAATCTAGTATTAGCTCTTGTATTTTCCTCTCAATACAAACTTTCAAATGAGTTTGTCAACATTCATGTAATGATTTGCTGGGATTTTGGATTTTGCACTAAATCAATACATCAATTTGAAAGGAACTAATATCTTGGCAATATATCTTTCCATATGGTTATTTCTTCTTTGATTTTTTTCATCAGTTTTATGGATTTATCACACAGATTTTGTACATTTTGGCTTTAAAAAATTATTTCTTATAAACACGTACTAAGTATGCTTATTAATAGGGTCCAGTGTTATATCAATACTTTCATAAAACTTGCATTGATCTAACCAAAAAATCATTTATTTAACTTCCATAAAACACACCCTTCCCACATCCTAGTAATTACTATTCTTCTTTCAGTATAAGAGAGTACTTAGAATACATGTCTTCCAGTGTCTGACTTACTTAAGTGTCCTATAGTTTCATGTGTGTAGATACAAATGATGTGCTTTCATTTTTCTTGTATGGGAGAATAATATTCCCTTGTGTATATATATAGCATCTTTTCTTTGTTCCCTCATCTTTTAATGGGCAACTAAGTTGATTCCATATTTTAGCTATTTTGAGTAGTTTCCCAATAAACATGGGTGTGAGGTAACTCTTTCATATGCTGATTTCATTTCTTTTTGATATATACACACAAGTCGCATAGCTAAATAACATAGTAGACCTATTTTTAGATTTTTGAGACACCTATACTAATCTGCCAGTGTTTCTTTTTACTCTACACCTTTGCATGTTTTGTACACACACATATACACATACACACACACACACGTATGTTTACAATGGCCATTATAACTGGGGTAAGAGGTTAGATAATATTGTAGTTTCATTTCTGCTTCCCTGACAATTAATTGTATTGGGTATTGATTAGATATATTTGTTAGTTATTTGGGCTTTTTTTTCTCTTGAGATGTGTTCATTCAGGTCATTTGTTCATGTAATTATACATCCATCTCTTATTCTATTAGATATATACCTGTGCATTTCAATTTGGGGAGCAAATGTATATTGTATTATACTTTCATTTCAATATACACATGGTCATTGTTGGTATTTAAGAAAGTGAATGGCTATTACTTGTTAACTTTATAGCCTGCCGTCTTGCCACAATAACATGATGGTTCCAGGAGGCTTCTATTGTTGTTGTTTGGTAAATTCTTTTTGATATTTTACATTGATAATCATGTCACCTAAAACAATTTTCTCTTTGTCCCAGTTTATGTCCCTTTTATTTCCTTTTCTTTACTTTTACATTAGCTAAGATTTATAGTACAACGTTGAAAAAGTGTGGTGGGAAGGGACATTTTTGTCTTCATCCTGTTTCATTGTAAAGTAGGATTTAGCTGTATTTTGGGGGATACGTTCATTAACACATTGAGGAAGTTCCCTTCTCAAAGTAGCTAGATTTTAAACAAGGACATGGATAAATAGAATATAACAGGTATATCAGGCATTAAAAAACATAAATTCAAAAGGTTCCAAAAGTATATGTTTAAAAATCTCCTGAATCAGAGAGATATGGAAGGAATAGTGTTAGTAGGAAACAGCAAGGCACTCAATGTACTTTACTTCCCCAAAATCCAGTTGTTTACATGTACCTTAAAAAAAATCAGTAAATAATATTTACTTCACTATTTATGCAGGCTAGTGAGTCAGGAAATTTTAGATTGGCCTTAATTATGTTCATAATGTTTTGTTTTATAAACAATTTTGTAATTTATATAACATTTATCCTGTGTATATTTTACTGTAAATGAGTCCTAGAAAGGTAAATAAAACATTAGGATATGTCTACCTAGAGTATCATATCACACTGAAAAAGGGATAATATTTCATTCCAAATATTTCCTTGCTATTTTCTTCCTTGTATTTCAACAAAATTGCACTCTTTCAGATATCTCATAGAAAGCTAAAGAAACTACTCATTGTACAAATTCACATCAGAAAAGAACAGAAAACATCACATTATGCATAAGATTGAAAGTAGAAGTCATTGTTATCTCTATCTATACCAGTCCCTCAAATTTTTGTTAGTCCACCTGTACATCACTGCTCATTTCTATCATTGATGCTCCTTTGACTTCCCATCCATTCTTTTATTGTTGTTGTTGTTTTGTCTAAAGAATCAAAAATAACTTGTGACTCTGCCCTCTTCCTCTCCTCTCTCTGCTCTCTTTCTTCTCATGCTCTCTGCTCTGTTTTTCTCTCTACTCTCTTCCTCTCCCTCTCCCTCTCCCTCTCTGATCTCTTGCTCTCCTTCTCTGATCTCTCCCTCTGCCTCTCTGTTCTCTTCCTTTCCCTCTCTGCCCTCCTCCTCTCCTCTCTCTCATCTTTTCCTCTTCTTTTCTTCTCCTTTGGGCAGCCTCCCCTCAAAATCATGTTGAGTTGATTTTCTTTCAAGAAATGGATGACCAGATCCCATGATTTTAGAGACTGTCTCCTTTTTAACTATCTGCTAAAATATTCCAAAAACTTCAAAACATCATCAGAAGGAAAGCAATGTCTGGCAGGTAAAAAATAGTTTTTAATACTCTTCAGTGGCTTCCCTTTCCACCTGGAATAAATCTACATTTTACTATGTCCTAAACATTTCTTTCAATCCTTCCATCATTGCCTCATTTGTTCACAATTCTTCAAACATATTGGCCTATTTCATCTTGATGAACATACTGTACCTATTCTCATCTTGAGAGTCTCCTACACATGATTTTATTTGCCTGAGTCACTTTTTCATATTCCTCATGGCTCAGTCCATCTTCTCTGTCTAGTCTTAGCACAGGTTTCAATTTCACTTCTTCTTTCTCTTTAAAAAGTTCAGCTTAATGGCTCAGGAAAGGCTGGATAAGAGCATGAGCTGCATAATAAAATAACCAAACTAATGTTATTCTGTCCTCAATCGGGTTTGAGCAACTTATTTACCTTTTCTGTACCTCAGTTTCATGATCTGTAAAGTGAATATAATAATACTTTATATAGTTTTTATTTGTCATTAACTATTTAATAAATAAGAGTACTTAAAACTGTCTAGGACAGAAGAAACATCCAATAAATCTTTATTATTAATATCTTAGCCCTCATTTGTTTCTTCCAAATTTGTTATAACTACATGAGTTTCTCTTTCAAAATCAATTTTTTGACTGCATATCATGATATATTTTACGGTTTCTGAGAGTGGGGATTTTATTAATCTTCTTGCATGCTTGTTTGTCAATACTAGTAAGGCACATGGCATGCAATAAGGTTGATTCACTCTTCAGAATAATGATGAATGACATAATTGGGAGGTATGTCTTGTCTATGAATGATATAAGCTGGTGAATACCTTCTCTTTTGCCTCTAACCAATTTACATTTCTATTATCATTCAGCAGCATTGTTCTTTATATAAGAAATTTTATAGAAAATTACTCATCAAAATAAAATGGGTAAGGCAGTTCTTTTTTAACACAACTAGCATTTTTTACTGCATGGAAACACATGCTTTTCTGTCTCCATATATTGGGCCAGGTATATGACTAATGCTTCTAAGTGGCATAGCAAAATTCATGTCAAAATGGCATTACACAGTGCTATATCTAAAGAAAGGAAACAGTTGCCATAATAAGGAAACAGTTGCCATAATATCCATTAATGACTTAGAAAATGAACCAGGTGGGCCATGGAACTAAGTGGTAGGGATTATCTTAGCCTTTATTGTGTCCCTCTTAACCAATGTTTGTTAAGTTCTTCAAAACAAAGGAACTGATACTTGAGCAAACTGCTATGAAAGCAGAAATGGAAGGACAGTCTACTTCTTGCCCTCATTCTGCAATCTATGTTGACAGATGTCCCATGATTAGGAATCTTAACAGCCTCAAAACCCAACTGCTTTTGGACTCTAAATCCTAATGGTTGTATAGCTCAACTTTAACATGACAGCAGATTCAACTGGAAATAAATTTGGTATCCTGCCTTCTAGCAAGAAACAAGCAGCCTTCTACCCACTGAAGCTACTGTTTTCAGAGTCAATGGATTAAAACAGAATCTCAAAATGAAGCTCTTGAGATAATGGATAAATTTTAGGAAAGAGAAAATAAAAGACTGATCATAACAAAAGCAGAGGTGATGGAATAGGGAGTAATAACAAATGTTCTGAAGCTTGAAGATACATCAAATGAGATCTTGGTTTTGGTGACTCAACAAAGGAATGAACTGGAAATAAAAGGAGTGGAACTAGAGTTCCACTCCAAGTCATTGGAGAAAAGAAGTATTTAAAGAGAGAAAGGGAAAAAAGAAAAAAAAAGACAATGCAAGTCTGGTTGATAGGAACCTGTGAAAAGTAATCCTTCAGTCCTGGACTTCCACCAACAGGAAGGGAAGTGTGCTTCTCCTAGGAGGGGCTTCCTCTCCAAGGCCAGGCAGCATCCAGCCTGGAGCATCAGAGACATGAAACCTGGCAAGTACAGAATTAAGGCTTCAGGATGAACAACGGGATTTATTTAGAATATATACATATAGTTTCCTACTATGCTCCTGAATATTTGATCAATTCAAAGGACTGTGATTGCTTAGCATTACCCTTTTTCCAAATGGCACTTTCACTCAGCACTGTATCATCAGTAGGTTGGGTAACTGTTTTATAGATCATTAGAATATGAGGATTGACTTGTAATGGCTTATATCTTAAGGGACTCCCAAGGCCCATATGCTGAAGGCTTGGTGGCCAGTTGATAGTGCTATTGGGAAGTGGAGGAGCCTTTAGGTGGTGGAGCCTAATGGAAGGTTATTGGGGGTTGCCCTTGAGGGAATATTGGGACTCCAGTCCCTTCCTCTCTTTCTCCTTTTGCTTTCTGGCTGCCATGAGGTTAATAGACCCTCTCTACTACATGTTCCCTGCTTTACTACAGGCCCAAAGGCTATAGCACTAAGTGTCCATGGACTAAAAATTTGAACTATAAGTATAATAAATATTTTCTACTTTTATTTTATGATCACAACAAAAAGCTGACTAAAGAAAAAAAATCCAGTGCAAGATTTCCCAAGGAAAGATTTTCCCAGGAAAGATTCCCAAAATAGTCATGTCCTCTAACTGTTAGAAGATAGTAGATGAGACTTTAAGAGGGTCCCTTTTGGCCAATGATATGTGTGAATTCCACATGTGAAAATTCCACATATAATTAAACTTACATGAATTTATGTATCTATTAACCTATCCATCTATACAGATCTGTGTTCATGTATGCATAATTTAAGTCATTTAATGAGTCATCTGAAAAGTTCTTTTGAGGAGATACCTCAGCAGGATTTGTACCCTTTACATTCTCTCTCTTTCCTGGATTCTAGACTATGGATGAAAAGTTTGCAGTTGCAGTGACAAACTTATAGCCATGAAGCAACTATGTAAATGAAAGACAAAGAGAAGGATGCTGGACCCAAAAAGTTAGAATCAATCAACAAGTGTTATATAATTCTACAATTCAAGTTTTGATTTTAAAAAAAATACCTACTTTATTTAAGACACTATTATTTTAAATCTCTCTATTAGACCCAAAGATATTTCCTAATTTTCATTCTTTCCAGTAGATGCCAGATGAAACTTTATGAATCACTGTTTAGAGATACACAAACTGCATTTCATAATTATCTTTTCTAGTACTTTTTAAGAATTGAAAGGTGAGAGATAAGTTGGCTAGCTTATAATCATAATGATTATACTTTCTAAAAATTCCAAATATCTAGGACAATGTAAGTAGGAATGATATTTGTTGACTTTATATCTATTATAGCAATGTTATGTCATCATTATACCATACACTAATAATTTTAAGATAATGAGTATGCCGTTATACATTTAGAATAGAATTCATTTTGCTACACCATAGTTAAATTAATGGGTGTTTACATGTGTAAATATGTCCTGAGTTTTCAACCATTGTTTAATCGAGTCTTTTGTCATTGGGACCAAAAGATCTGGCAGGAACAATTTGAGAAGTTAAAGTTTGTTTGGGAGCTCTTGGTTTCAGAGGTCTCAGTGTAAACACAACCAAATTTATGGATCTGAGCCTGAGACAAGGCAGGCAATCAGGCAGAAAGGTGTGGAGGAGAAAAGAAGCTCAAGACATGGCCACCAGAAAGCAGAAGAAAGCTCTGTTTACCAGAGACAAAATATATACCTCAAAGTCACTTACCAGTGAACTATTTCCTCCAGCCACATCCTTCCTACCTAAAGAAACCACCCCATTAATCCAGTCGATCAAATCATCGATTGGCTTACACCTCGCAAACCTAAACATTTTACCTCTTAACATTCTTGTATTGTATTGAGATTTTGAGAGACAACCTAATATCTAAAATATATCACACATTCATATACATAGACCCAGACTTACATAGATGCAAGTAACTTATAAATTTGATAGCTTTGTTACAACTCCAGTTGTTTTAACAGATTTTTTCTGAAACCCTAGATTTTGCAAATTACATAAATCTATTAGGCCATCACAGCAAGTTTACTTTCTAAAGAAGTGACAGGCTTGATTAGTAAGTATGCCCTTTATCTGTAAGGTTCTTTTTTGTCTACCATTTCACAGCAAGCAATTCTGATGAATAGTGCAATTAAACTTTCTGTTATTAAAACAATTAATTGCAAAAATTAAAGACATGACAGGGACAAAATATTAATTCATAAATTATTAGGTTCAGAAATTATAATTATTAATCCATGTACAGTAATTGTGACATAAACAATAAACAAGTTGTATGCTAAAATTTATGATTAAATTTTTTTCTATTCATTTCTTTTATGAACAAAGAGGTGAATTTTACATTGAGCATGTCGTTTAAAAGAGAAATGGTATTAGCTAAGTGCTATCAATAGGCAAGATATGACAATAATGAATTAATACTAATTAGCTACTAAATATAAAAATCTATACACAAATAGGTGTACTTTTTCAAAATAAACATTGAGAATATATACAAATGATGCTCTGTTAATACATTCCAAAAAAATTAGGATAATTTTTCCTGGATCTTGCCTTTTACTGTAATTTATAGCTAGAAGGATAAGAATACATATATGTTATGATAAAGCAACTACTTATGATTTAGCACTAAAAGATTGAAGTTCCTAATTTTGTCTTTACTATGTTATAGAATTACTTTTCTTGAACACTGGGCTTGGAAATAACAAAATAACACTTCCAAACTTTCTCTTTTCATTAGTTTTATAATAAATAACTAATAAATGAGAAAGAACACAAATATAAAAGTATTACATAAAAGGGAATTGATATTTTTATTTAACAAAAATATTGCTTTCAGTGAAATGTTGTATTCTTTGCTGACCAAAATGGTAAACATGTGTTACTCTTAAGCTCTTGAAATATGGTTTGCCTGACTGGGAATTGAACTTCTGATTCTTGTAAAATCTAATTAATTTAAATTTAAATAACTATAGCTATTTATTTATCTATTCATTTGCTTTTGTTTGTTTATTTGGTTGGTTCTGGGGCCTGAACTGAGGAGTACTTTGCTAATGAGCTACATATTCAGCACTTTTTAAAAATTTTGAAACAGGGTCTCTCAAGTTGCCTAGGCTGGCCTTCAACATTTAATCCTCCTGCCTCAGCTTCCCAAGTAGCTGGAATTATAGGCATGGGCAGCCCTGTCCAGCTCTATTGTATGCTCTATACTTTTCTACCTCCTTAGACAAAAGCTAGAATTATGGAGATTTGTTAGAATAGATCACTGACTGGACTATAATCCACAGGCCTGCCTGATTATCATGTTTTCAAAGGCTGTGCATTAACCAACATGCTAGTCTTTACACCATTTGTGTTCCTTTTGCACCAACAAAAACCTTATTAAAACAAAGCCAGTGTCAATAATTCCTAAGTCTCCAGTGTAGAGAATCAGATGTGACTGCGTTACTATTACTGTCCTTGATGGAGTTTGCCTGCAAACAGGATATTCTGTCGAGACATAGAAAGGCAACAGTGGACACGCTTGAAAACGAGCCGTCTACTGTCCTTGGGAGGGCCTGCTCGCAAATGAGGGGCCCCTTCAAAGTTTAGATAAAATTACAGCGGACATGCTTGAAAACGAGATGTTTGCTGTCCTTTTGAGGGCCTGCTCGCAAACGAGAGGCTCCTTCAAGGTTTAGATAGGTAACAACAGACATGCTTGAAAACGAGGTGTCTGCTGTCCTTGGGAGAGCTTGCCTGCAAACGGGATGTTCTGCCAAGTGGGCTTGGAGGGCGCTGAAAAAAATTTTTTTATCTGTTCTAACAAAGAGCAGAGCTCAGCATACTCCAGGTGGAGAGTAGATTAGCCATGAGAAGCGGGTCACTTCTGATTAGAAAGTAAAACTTCTGTGTGCTATGTTTAATTAATTGAAAGACCTGATTTATTGATGTTGGAAGGCTGACTTCTTTGTTCACAATACTATAAAAAGATTGCTTGTACACAATAAAGGACTTTTTTTTCTGCTGCTGCTACGCTTGCTATGCTTCTTCTTCTTCTTTCTTTTCCCATGCTGACCTGCAAGTGAATTACTGCAACACTCCTGGGCATGATATTGTTCCTGTCTTGAAGACTTTATCTGCTATTGATTTGCACATGAAAAAAGTTTTTCCATCCTAAAAATGTACTCTCAGGATTGGAAGTCTTAAAAGTGATCATATATATAAAGTTCAATTCCATATAGGAGCTAATTTATAATTCAACCTACTGCAAGAGAAATAACTATTTGCTATAGTACTATTCAAATACTTTACAAGACAGTCATGTCAAATTTTGATACCGTTCAAAATGATATGGCAATTTTGCAGTAATAGTGCTTGATGATTTGTTTTGTGAAAGGAAAATAGGATGAAAGAGCATTTTGAGTATGTGACTGGAAATATAATAGGCTTTATAAATAGCATTTTTAGTAGGTAAAGTGCTGAAGTATTGCTGAAATATCCAGGTACGTAGGTAAGTAGGTAGGAAGATAGATGACAGATAGGCAGGCAGGCAGATGATAAGCTGTGTTTTCATTGATATTCTAAAAGAAAAAAATCTGTATTTTATACTGAATAATCTAACTGGATAAAGTTAGTTAATGGAAATATTTGATAATTTAACTCAATCTTTTTAATCTAGTTACATATAGGTACTCAACATTTGTATTGATTGACAAGATTAATCTTTCAAGATGATTCTCAAGTTTTCTCATTTTTTTGGTTATTTACACAGTAGCCAATGTGCAAAATATATACAGCAATTCATCAAGTAAATCAAGAACATCTAGATTAATAAAACAGAATATTCAACAGTCACCAAGGGTTATAAATGCAAATGATAATATTTCATTTCAGACAGGAATTATTAATTTACATCTGATGGCCTTTTTGATGTGTGATCAAAAGCAGTTGTTACTCAGTGCTTTAATTCTGGTGAAGTTTTGGTGATGCTGGGAGGAGAGACAGGTGGAATGTATGGTTCCTGGGGCTTTTTATTCAATGATGTGACTCAAACACAGAAAAACTTTGATCTGCTTGAATTGGTGAAACTATACACTGAAAAGGAATATTTGTTATTTCCTTTTAAGTGGAACATATTAACAATACACTTTTAAATCTGACAGTTCAAGAATAAATGAATTGTATCACATTTTTCCTTCTAAAACTAATTACCAAAGAGTAAATGAAAATAAAATTCACATTTCTAGTTATAAAAATAATCAAAATTATTTCTTCTACACAGTTGAAATTTTATTTAGATTAAGATTTTATTTTAGCATTAGACTGATTTAGAAATAAAATTAAATCACTCAAAATCTTCAATAGTATCTATCTTCTTGTCAGTAGTAATTCCTTCCAGCTTCCTTCCCTGCAGTGAAACTTTATCAAATACCACTTTTTATCACTAAAAGAAAACTTACTTCCATAACAAAATTATTTTCCAGAAATCATTCTCATGTAAACTCCTAGCCCATTTGTTCTTCAGAAAATGAGACTAATCATAGTAAAACTAATACCAACCTGCCTGTCACTTCCATGGCACCTTCAATGAAAAGTGAAGCAAAGTTTGCAGAATAAATCTATGGTATTGCTTAAATTCACTCTTAGTCAATGTTCTACAGAGAAACCAAATCTACAATCTACCTATCTATCTAACCATGTGTGTGTGTGTGTGTGTGTGTGTGTGTGTGTGTGTGTGAGAGAGAGAGAGAGAGAGAGAGAGAGAGAGAGAGAATTTTAAGAAATTAGATTGTATATGCAGTTGTCCATTCCTGAAATCCCAGTTACTTGGGAGGCTAAGCCAGGAGGCGCTCAAATTCAAAGACAGTCTGGCAATTTAGTGAGAACCCATACAAAAATAAAATAAACACTCTGAGGATATAACTCAATGTAGTTCAGTGGTAGAGTGCCCCTGGGTTCAAATCCCAGCACTGCCTAAATAAAATAAATAAATAAATATGAGGCTTATGCTAGAGCAGAGGCGTAGCACAGCGCATACAAAATGATCAGGGTGGACTAGGAGGGTGAAGACCCAGGGAAATGCTGTTGATCAAGTACAAAAGAAGTGTATTGGCAGAATTCCCTCCTCTCTAAGAGCTCCAAGAATGCGATGAAGCCCAGCCACAGTATGGAGGATAATCAGCCTTACTCCACTTCTACTCATTTAAATGTTAACCTTATTTTTAAATATCTTCAAAGAAATATCAAGACTAAAGTTTGAACAATATCTGAGTTCTGTGGCCTATCCAAATTGACACATAAAATTGGCCATCACACATCTAGAACATTTGAACTTAAATAAATCAGAGTGCAAAAATAGCCAGATGTGGTTAATGTCACTTAAAAAGTTTTAGTTTTTAAAATACCTTCATATTCCTTAAAATAAATGTAAAAACACTGAGTTTCTATCAATAGATTATTTTCTCAAGCACAGGAAGAATTACTGGTGCTTGTATATTATAGGTTAGATATAAAGGGTCCACCAAAAGTTCATTTGTGAGACAATGAAGAATGATCAGAGGTGAAATGATTAGATTATGAGAAATGTAACCTAATTGATGACTTAATCCACTACTATGGATTAATTGGGTGGTAACTATAGGTAAGTAGGGTATGGCTGGATGAGATGGGTACCTGGGGGTGTGCCTTTGGGGTACATATTTTGTTCTTGGTGAGCAGGGCTCTCTCTGCTTCCTGACTGCCATGTCCTCAACTACTGTCCTCCCCCAAAACCCTTCTGCATCAACTCAGGTGCAAAACAATGGAATTAATTGTCTATGGACTCAGACCTCTGAAACTGTGAGCACCAAATAAAATTTATTCCCTTCAAATAGATCCTATCAGGTCCTTTGATCACAGTAACACGACAGCTGAGTAAAAACATCACATAAGCTTTCCTTATACCCAACATGATTTGCAACATGTTTATTAATCAAATAAGGCAATGGGTCAACATTCCCAACATTGATCCTACCTTTTAAATTTAACTTAATATAGTTAAAATTCCAGGATAATTTCCCAGTTTTTTTTTAGGAATTATAAATATTTAATTTTAACATACCAGATTTACATCTAAAATAAATGATCCAGTATTATACCACCATCCTGTCAACTAAAATTTAATACTAAATTTCTCAAACATCATCCAAGTGTCTTATAAATATAATTACTCATTGCATCACAGTTCTAACACCTTATTATCTTCTTGCAAAGGAAATGTCAATCATATATATTTATTCATGTGATTTTAGTTTTAAGTTCACTAATAGGATAAACAACACTAAAGATTTTAAAGAATGTCACTCATTACAGGCAATAGTTGAAAAGTATGCCATGATTAACATTCTACAAATATGTAATCTCATTACATTGTGAAATGCTATAGGACTATGCCCTTTTCTAAAATACAGTTTACTAGAGCATGGCAAAAAGAAGGCAGGAGGCCAAGAACTAGAACAGGCAATTACATAATGTAAGTTATTTTTCTCATTTTTTAAAATAAAAATTTCTTTGACTTCTAATCTGATCTTTATCATAATATGCCATGCCCAATACCCACACTGAAATAGAAAATTTAATAGTCATGCTTTACTGCATCCATCTATTTAATTGTTTTTCCTTGGATAGTTTCAAAAATTTAATTTATATGATTTTTCTAACTGTTAACTGAAATGAATTGAAGTTTATTTCTTGTATTTTTCTTTGTAACTTCTGAAACCTGACTGAATACAGTTGTTTTAGCAAATGTTACATAGCTGAAATAGTTTCCATATTTATTGTATTTATTGCACATACCTCCAATTTGGATTTTTCATTTAGGATTGGTGGAGATTATTTATCTGATTTTATGAAAACATCCATGTTGCTTATAAAAGTAGCATTTTCTTCTTCCACTTGTCAAGCTGAAATACCTGGGCATTGTGAGCTCTGGAATGTCACTTGAAACTATAATAGCCTCATATAAAGACTCTACTGTGCTAACTCAATCATATCTGGAGCTCAATTAATTTTAAAGGTGATTTTTATTAAAGCTCTCCCTTTTTCATTAAATTTTGAGAAGTATTCTCTACAAACTTCAAATGTTAGTTTTTCTTAAATATTTACTTAGTGTAGCATTCAAATTACCTTGTTACAATTTTCTCATACTTAGGGACAATTTCCATTCCATCTCAGAAAAAAATTAGGTGCTTCTATATACCATGGAAAGATTGACTAGATTATGATGATACTGTTACCTGCATTAATAGAGTAGGCTATTTGTAATTAATGAAGTCGTAAATAAAATCAGGTTTTTCCTTATGTCCTATATTTTATTCATGTCTTTAGTTCCTAATAAATATGATCAATATAATGAATATAATTAATCAATTTTCAGAGAATTACACATTATACACACATATACAATATATGATGCATATATGTATGACACAGTACATATATGTATCATATATGTATGACAGTACATATATGTATGACAGAGTACATATACATGACACTTATGTATACATATGTGTTTATAGTATATACATTGCATACGCTATATAATTGTATATATGAATTGCCTAAAAGAATGAAGGCTAGAAATCTAAAATATACTCACATTTATTCATTTTCCCTTTATTAGTAAAATATATATTAAACATACTTCTTGTGCCAGTGAGAAAAACAGGTACTAGGGTTTAAATCTTGGGTCTGCTCTCATGGGTACTGGAAAACCCCAGTAGAGATTTCATAAAAAAATCATAAGTATCAGAGTCAGATCAGATCATAAGAGCAAAAAAAAAAAGTATAAAAAATAAAAACAAATGTAACCATAAAGTTGTTTAGAAATCTAAAAACAATAAAAGCGTATTACATCCATGTTATATATTGCATCCATGCAATAATCTAATGAAATATTTTTGTGCTAGGAGCCATCAGCCAAGTAGGTATGACAAATTCCTTGCCAGCTTACTCCCATGCTGTCTAGTGGAAGGACTTCTGAAAGGTGACCTTGCTCAAGGACCAGGGCAGGATCCGTGTTTAGGGTGTTCCCCCTTTAGAATAGGGCGGTTTAGCATAATAGGAGATTAGGGTGTTCCCCCTTTAGAATAGGGAAATTTAGCATAATAGGAGATTAGGGTGTTCCCCCTTTAGAATAGGGCGTATCCTGCTGCTGAGTTCCTCTTGAGTGCTTAGGGTCAGACAGTATATTTTGGGAGACAGAAGCCCATGTGGAGTGGATTTGGGCAGAGAACGTGGATTCCCCCAGAGCGTGTTTGTAGACGGCCGGGTGTGAGTTCGGGAATAAAGAATTGCTGTTTGAATCTACAAGCTGTGTGGAGACTCGTGATTTGTGCCCAGCCAGAGACTGCGGCATCTGGTGGCTCGTACGCGGAACGCCTGAAGCTTGGGGGTAAGTGAAATTGCTCACCCCTGAGGGAAGGTGAGAGAATGGGTGACCATTTCAGAAAACAATGTGTTCTCCTTTTGATTTATTTTGTTTTTGTTTCAAGCTGCCTATCCCTAGAAATTTCTCAGGCAAACTGGAAAAAATGGTTGACTAAAGGCTTGAAGTTTGTCGGCCCTGAGGAAGAGAAAATTGATACAACGATTTTTTATTCCGTTTTTGCTTCACTCAATTTCAGTTTTGTTTTGTGTTATCTTATTGGGTTGTGTTATCTTTATAGTAGATTAAAACAAACTGAAAAGATGTTAAGTAAATTGTTAGAGGTTCAGAACATGGAGAAAGACATTTTAGATCAAGCAAAAGAGAAGGTCTCTCGAGCTAGTCAGACAGAGGAAGAAAATTTAAAGGAAAAGGGGTTGTTAGGAAAAAGGCCACAACAGGAGGCTGTTACTAACTCCGTTTTATCACAAGAGGGTTTAATTCAACCAACAGCCCCACCGATAGAGACAGCTGAGTGGCCCTCAAACCCCGTAGTTGATAAATGGAATCCTGAGACAGGACCTCAAAGATTTGCATGCCCTGTACTTGAACAGGTAGGAGGGCAGCGAATTCACCGTGCTTTAGATTTTAAAACAGTAAAGCAGTTAAAGGAGGCTGTAACAACCTATGGTCCCCAAGCTCCCTTTACGGTGAGCATGGTCGAGTCCATTACTAACTTGGACATGACGCCAGCAGATTGGGCTAGCATGTGTAAATCTGTGCTAAATGGAGGGCAATATTTGTTATGGAAGGTTGCCAATGAGGAATTTTGCGCAGAGACAGCTAGGCGAAATGCAGCAGCCGGTTACCCTCAAAGAAATCTAGAAATGTTACTAGGGAAAGGACCTTATGAGGGTCAGCGGCAACAAATTGAATATGATCCTGCTATATATGCACAAATTGCTGCAGACGCAGTTAGGGCATGGAAGACTTTACAAGGACATGGAGATTTACAAGGTCAGCTATCTAAGGTAATACAGAGAGCTAATGAACCTTACGCTGACTTTGTAGATAGGCTAATTCAAACGGCTGCCAAAATATTTGGGGATACGGAACAAGCAATGCCATTAATAAAACAACTGGCTTATGACCAAGCAAATCGTTGCTGCAGAGGGGTTATTAGACCATGGAGACATGAAGATTTAAACACATATATTAAATTATGTAGAGATATTAATGAACAAGGGCAAGTCTTGGCAGCTGCAGTACAACAGGCTTTAGATGCCAGGCCAAAAACATGCTATGATTGTGAACAAACAGGATATTTTAAAAGGAGTTGCCCCATAGGAGGAGGATTTAACAAAACTAGGTATCAAAGAAATAGAATACCGGGTATTTGCCCAAGATGCCGTAGAGGGAGACAATGGGCTAATGAATGCCGTTCTCAAACTACCATAGAGGGTACTCCCTTATCAAAAAACGGACAAGGACCAGGTATTTACCCACGATATTGAGCAGTGGGATATCAGATCTGATGCAATGACAGTTTAAAGTGTGCCTCTTATGGTTGTCTTGCTTATTTCCTATTAATAAGGAAAGAACATGTCCCACTGGTTTATTCATCAATATAGGCTAAGAAATTTGACCCCAGTCTATACTGAGCCAAGCTGAGGTCACTATGTTAAGAAATACTAAATGACAGTGAGTTGTGAATTAGTAACATAGCAAGGTAACAGGGTTTCTTTGAATTGTGTTTAATAAACAATCATGTAACTTGTAGAACAACAACAGGTGTGCTATCCCAGAGAAGAAACAGGTGGAAACAAAGGGAACTGATTAAGAATTGCATTAAGGGGCTGGGGCTGCAGCTCAGTGACAGAGCTCTTGCCTAGCATTGGTGAGGCACTGGGTTGAAGTCTTAGCATCACATAAAAATAAACAAAATAAAGGTATGCTGTTCATCTATAACTACAAAATTAATTAATTAATTAATTAATTTTTTAAAATCACATTAAGAAAGAAAGATCAATGTGGCTAATTCCTGACTGGGTCTACCTTGGTCATTACAAAGATAGCATTTATGACCATAAATTTCTCAGTACACTTCAGAAGAGAAATTTCATTGATTACATAGGTGCACCAAGAAGTCGTCTACACAGTCTTTGATCACAGCCCAGTAAAATAGGATTGACTTGTAGATGAAGCCACTCTGAACACAATGGCTCCCATGACAGCTCCAGAGAGGATGAACAAGGTTCAAAAATTCCCCAGCCTAAGGGGAAGGAGGAGTTGAACATCTGCTTGATAAAGACTGCAGAGAGTGGAACCCAGTTCTGATAAACATTAAACAGCAATGAATTTGGAAGTAGCATTGCTTCCTTTGTCATTCTTCACTTAATGACCACATATTCTCTCTCTTGAGAGAATTCTCTACTTGAGCCTTACTTCCATTTCACTCATATTAAAATTCTCTCGCTTACTTCTCCTGTCACACCTTAGTTTATCAGGACAGAAGAACTGGAGCTTCAGTTCACTGCTTTCCTATGACAACTGCAGCCTTGATCCACCAACCCACAGCCATCCCCAACACATGTGTACAAGGATGCCAACTGAATTCTCTGCTGGTTTGTTAAATGCCATTGTTCAAATAATTTTTTTGCAAAAATTTTAAAAAATCCAAATATATGGCATTGGTTTTAGTACACATAAAAGGTAACTAGAAATAACTACTAGAAAGATAGAAGGTTGATGAAGGAACTATAACATGAAGATAGAAAAATGGTGACACATTATGCAATGTGGAAAATATTTATTTTAGTATTCAACTGAAATGATAATTGACAAGAAAGAAAATCCATCCAATTTTGGAGTTGAGGAAGGGTATTTTGAGGCTAGCTAAATTTGAGAAAATACTCCAAGAAAGCAAAAAACTTAGAAGTGAATTATTTCATGAGTCAAATTTGTCCAGCCACTTGCAAAGTTGGGTAAGGAAGAGTTCTTCACAAAATTAAAAGTATTCCTGTTGTATCAACCCTACACCTTTTCCAGTAGATGTGTGTGTGTGTCTCCACGCATGTATGTGTGTGTGTGGTGTGTTTGGCACATCTACTAAGGGAACTATGACAGGTTGTTTTGCACAGTCACTTGACTTGCTGATCAACTTTAAGCAAGTGACTTAACACATGGCTGAGTTTACTCATTTCTAAGCTTGGCAGAACCTTCTAAGATCACAAGTCTAATGGATAAAATCCCAAGTAACAAGTGGACATTGATCCTTCAATGATAAGAACTTTCCAGAGCCACCTCATGGAACTGGAGCTAAAATCATTTTCATCCAGACCACAGCTTTGACCAACACTACTCAATAATGCAGTATTCTCAACCCTGACCCAATACCCAGAATTAGACAGCCTGTCAGTAAAGATAGGTAAATCAAGTCAGGTTGGATCAAGGAGGCCAATTTTGAGTGAGTCTGTGAAGCTGGAGACAGTCTCCTGAGAGATTGAAATGTTAATTCCATCTGAGCCCTTCCTCCACCTTTATCAAGAACGAGCCCCTGCTCCAATCTTTGCTAAGGTAACCTGTTCCAGGAATTGCCCCTCCCTTACAGGGAGCTATAAGGTTAATTGGTGTATCTTGGTCTGCACCAGCCTGCCCTTCCCCATTCAGCCAACATGTTTTCCACCTTTTGGCCATCCTACTTTGCATTCCTGGGCCTAGTCCCATGTAGGAAGCAGAGAGATAAGGGGAAGAGGGCAGGAGAACAAAGGAATCCTAGGATATATAAAAAGAGCAGAACACCTTGCTTTTGGGGATACCAGGATTCCAGCTATGGTCCCCTCTTTTATTTTATATTACCTCTTTTTATTAAACCCTGCTTTATATGCTTGTCTTGTTGTGCTTCTGTAATGTTCACACTTCAACGTGTGAGGAAGCAGAACTTGTCACTGATAACCAGCAGTATCAACAGTAACACCTGGAAAACAGGGCTGAGACATTTGATCTCACTTTCCCAATAGGGCCATATTGATTGAAGTTCTTTAGTTACTGCCACTATTACCTTTTCTGCTTGTTTTTTGGGGTGAGTGGCCTGACCTTGGTTCTTGGGACTCCAGGAGGCAGGCCTCAGGCCTAGAACTCCAATTATAAAATGGTTTGTTTTTCCTCTCATAATGCCTGTACTCTACGAGGACCAATTCTGAGTGTACCCATCCCACCTGACCGTTCTTATATGCTAATAGAAAAAAATAAAACTTAATAAGTTAAGGGAAAAAAAAGGAGAGCTGGGATTGTGTCAAGCACTGGGTTCAATTCTCAGCACTGCATATCAATCAATCAATCAATCAATCAAAATAAAGACTCACTGACAAAGAAAAAAAAGGATACTAGTGAAAGAAATTATGAGTGCAACAAAAGTCGGAAATTCTTTATGGACAGTTCCACACTTGTTAGTCATCAGAGATTTTACACTGGAGAAGAGCTTTATGAGTACAATGAATGTGGGAAAGTAGATACAACTTGAACCTCATTAAACAAGAGAATTCACAATGGAGAAAGACTTTATGAATGGAGTTCATGTGTGAAGGTCTTTAACCAAAACTCTACCTCATTCAGAACCAAAAAATCATACCAGATAAAGAACAGATAAAGGACTTAAAAATGTTGAAAGACTTCAGAAAGAAGTATGCTCTGATTTGTCAATGGGAATTTTTTTTTTTAAATTCTAAAATGTCAATAACAAAATTTATCATTATTACCATGAAGAGTTCATTAATTGTTCACATTGTGCAATGAATGTCCAGAAGTCCTTTCATCTTAAAAGATGAAGACTTTATACCCTTTTAACAACTCATTTTCTATTACACTTACGCCTTGACAACTACCTCTCTCAACTTCCTTAGTACTCCCTATAAGGAAAATTGTTTTGATCTTATTATTTTATGCCATTTTTTACTTATGTCTTCAAAATTATTAGAATTTTCTTTTTTAAAGATGAATCAAATTCCATTATAGGTATTTAAAAAAAGAAAAAGAAAACTATGACCTGGGTGAAAATACTTGAAATTGTGACTGATGAAGTTCTTGTACATAGAATGTGCAAAGAACTCCAAAAACTTATTTAAAAAATTAACCCTCCCTGGAAAAAAATGGTAAAGATTTGAATAAGCACTTCTTGAAGTAGAGTTTTGGTTGGCAAATAAACACATGAAAAGATGGCAAACAACATTGATCATTACAGAAATGCCTGTTAAAACCACAGTGATGGACCACCGCACATCTCTTGGTATAGTTAGGATTTTAAAAACCCAGCTTATGTTGGCAAACCAGCAGAAACCCTGAAACTTTCATTCATCACTAATGAGAATATAAAACAGCATAACTACACTAAAAGCATGTGGATAGTTTCCAAGAAATTCAAAGATACACCTGGAATACAAGCCAGATATGACCTTTCTAGGTATTTAACCAAGAAAGATGAAGGCATACATCAATACAAAGGCATGGACATGAATGTTTATAGAAGATTTATATGTAACAGGTAGAAATGAGAAACCACCTTAATGTTCATTGACGTCAATAACTTATAGCAGGTCTAAATAAAGAACTACAACTCAAAAATGAAATAAAGTGAATGCTTAATACATGCAACACTTGAGTGGATCTCAAAATAATTATTCTGAATAATAAGATCATGATAAAAATAATACATGTTTTACATACAATTCAATTTATAAAATTCTATTGAATATAAATAAAACTATAGAATTAGAATTCAGGTCAGGATTTTCCTCAGGAGGAATTAGAGTGGAAAAGAGGGAAGGGTGGCATAGGACATGGGGAATCTCAAGGGGTGATGGTTATGCTCACTGTCTTAAATATGAGGAAGGTTTCAGAGGAGGATGTCAAAACTTAACTACTTATACATTAAAATATACAATGTATTAAATGTCAATCATATCATGGTAAACTAATACACTTTAAACAAGCCCTCTATTTTTAATGCAAAGAAATATAATCGAGGTGTGATCATGAAAAATATTTTGCAGATAGAAAGCATTTGGAGTTGTTAAAAGAAATTAGAATAGAAAATTTGAATTAAAAGAGAAAAGACAATGACCATGATAGATCAATTCATAAATCAAAAAAAAAAAAAAAAAAAAAAAACAGAAGTAGTTCATACTTCTACACATGACTTAAAATTTACTCGTGAAGGTGAGTGGAATTTAAATAATGTGTATAATTCAAATAACACATACCTGGGGTACAAGCGTTTTATTATTATTGTTTTTTTTTGTATGGTAGTAGTAGTTTGGTGAGTGAGAATATGCATTGTTGGAAAATTGAAATTATGATCAATTCCAATTATCCTCATATAATCTCATCTCTTCAATAATATAGATGACACTGGGAAACAGCTTGGGCATACCCCAGATCATAAGATTGCAGTGTCATGAGAAATCATAATCAGGCACAGGCACTTTCTTGACTCAACCTTCTCCTGACACTTTATCAAAGGGCACACTGTAGAACTAGAGGAGAGTCAAAATCAAAGAAGGTAAGGGAATTCCAGTCATGGGAGGAGAGGAAAATGATTACAAATTAGGCCAAGATCTCTTTCAGGTAAATTAAGCCATTGTTATCCAAGTCAGTAACTATTCATGCCAAGTTCTGCAAGCCCAGAGCCTTAGAGTAGTAGAAATGGGTCAAATATTTAAAACATGTGTAGAAAATTAATAACTCTGATGGTATTTTCTTCAGTAAATTGTTAAGACTTGTGGTGAGATCTTGACAATTTTTCTTTCTCCCTTCCTTCCTTCCTTCCTCCTTTCTTTCCTTTCCCTCCCTCCTTCTC
Source organism: Callospermophilus lateralis (assembly GCF_048772815.1). Classification (NCBI taxonomy): domain Eukaryota; kingdom Metazoa; phylum Chordata; class Mammalia; order Rodentia; family Sciuridae; genus Callospermophilus; species Callospermophilus lateralis. The sequence continues at coordinate 486,860 of NW_027512699.1, forward strand.
TTTCTTTCTTTTTTTTTTCAACAGATGTTCTTTTAGTTGACTTCTGCTATGAAAATATCACAGAAGTATTTTCGTTGAGCTTTGGAAATTTTCATTGTAGCTATACCATTAGATATACTTCACATCTTTTTATGTGGAGGGGATGTGTCTATCTGAGTTAAAAGAAATGTTATAAAGACCACAAAGCAGTAATATTAATTACACAATGACTTTTTTTTTCTATTTCAGTATTTACCTCGAGGTAGATTTTGCTTCCAAGAAGATATTTGGCAATGAAAGGAATTTTTTTATATATATACAAATAATGACTAGAGGGTCTACTAGTATCTAGAGATGCTACTAAATATGTTGTGACACACAGAACATCCTGTACTCTTCTCCCAAATAATAATAATAATAATAATAATAATAATAATAATAATAATAATATCCAATGCAAATATCAATACTGTTAAAGCTGAGAAATGCTGTTCTTTTCATTGACTATTTAACACCATGTATAAAGCAGTGTAATGATAAATACAAGAAATCATCACATCCATAGAGCTGACCTATGAAGGATAATAGAAAATAAGCAATCATGCATATTAATAAATAAATCAAGTAGTGGCAAGAGCTATAAAAAAAGAACATAGAAAAGGGGGATTTAAGAATGACAAGGTACAATCTGGATAAAGAATTAAAACATCTAGAAAGCAATTGCTTAATTTTAAACAAAGCTTAGATGAAGAGGGGAAATGGATCATGCAACTATTTAGAGCAAGAACATTTCCACAAAAGGACAAGAAGAAGTGCAAAGTCCCTGATCTGTAACTTGTTTGTAATGCACAGAAAGAAATGCCAGCCAAGCTGACAGAGTGAGCATGGTGGTAAAATACAATGATAGAGAGGTAGACACAGTCATAGCATGTAATCCTCACTCTAAGACAAAGATTCCTTGGTCCTAGATATTTTTTCTAACTGTGAGGAAAGTCAATGGATACTTCTGAGGAGGAGAATGCTGTAGTATAACTAGCATTATTAAATGAAAATGTCCTGATTCCTTTCTGGAAATCAGATGACAGAGAGTGGGGTGGGTCAATGTTAGAAGCACGAAAGCCAAATAGGAGTCTACAGCTTCAAATGCAAGAAATGCATGCTAATGAAGAGTGTTGGGTTCCCTATTCCCTGGGAGGCACTGTTATGCACGCATGTCATGAAGACCAAGAGACAGACATGATATAACAGCAGCAGAATGATTCATTTAGTTGATGTTGCTTCTAATTAAGGAAGAGAAAAAAAAAGAAAAACACAAGAAAGAAAACCTATGAAAAAGAGAAAGATAAAAAGAAAGAGGAGAAAAAGTGCCGCAGTCCCTGGCTGGGCACAAATCACGAGTCTCCACACAGCTTGTAGATTCAAACAGCAATTCTTTATTCCCGAGCTCACACCGGCCGTCTACAAACACGCTCTGGGGGAATCCACGTTCTCTGCCCAAATCCACTCCACATGGGCTTCTGTCTCCCAAAATATGCTGTCTGACCCTAAGCACTCAAGAGGAACTCAGCAGCAGGATACGCCCTATTCTAAAGGAGGAACACCCTAATCTCCTATTATGCTAAACTGCCCTATTCTAAAGGGGGAACACCCTAAACACGGATCCTGCCCTGGTCCTTGAGCAAGGTCACCTTTCAGAAGTCCTTCCACTAGACAGCATGGGAGTAAGCTGGCAAGGAATTTGTCATACCTACTTGGCTGATGGCTCCCAGCAAAAAAGAAGAGGAAGAAGAACTGTAGCTATCTTGCATGTGGACATATGTGCTTTGTTCTTTGTCCACATCTAAGAGAGATCCTAGCCCATTATTTCTCAAATTGAAGCCAATAAACCTGCATTTATCTGCTACTTACTACTAGACCTGCAGGTCCAGTTATCTGAAGATGCAGAGTAAACATAGCTTTATAAACAAAAAAGTCACCTTGAACTACATAAATAATGAAATTAGAAAAACAATAATTTCTTCAAAATAACAGCCTGAGCATTTTCATATAGGTTTTAAATTTAGAATCTTCATTTAAAACATTAAGATGAATTATTTAATTTTATAATGAGAATAAGTTCTAAATTTTGAAAAATAAAATTTTATACCTGAAAGAATAATCCATAACACTATGACGATATTTTAAAATTTCAAAATATTTTAGTGTTTTTTTTCTCTAGGTTTTAGGTTTATATACAACATTTTTAAAGATCACGGTCATATTATACATATGTATTGTAATGCTAATTTTTCTTATATTATTAAAATGAACATTTAACATGGCTTTAAATATTTTAATATTATTTTAATGACTATAAGAAATCATATCTTTCATGTATTCCACGTATGTCTGTTCTCCAACATTAAATTATGTATTTTTTCAGCTGGGTTGGTGGCCACATCTTTAATACCAACTACTTGAGAGGCTGAAATAAGAAGATGCTGAGTTCAAGGCCAGGCTCAGCAATTTAACCAGACCCTGTCTCAGAATAAAAAATAAATTAAAAGGGCTGGTAATATAGTTGAGTCAGATCACCCTTTTAGCTTCAGTCTCAGTATCACAAAAAATTAAAAAGAAAATACTTATACTACTTTCTAGTATAATAAGTACTTTCCAAACATACTTCTTCTAATCTGTAAATACTTCCTAAGGATAAGAATCCATAAATAGGGGGCATTTTTAAGAGTTTTGATGAATACTGACAAATTCTTACCTGAGAAATGTTACAATTCAGACACTCACCACAGTGAATTAAGTGCTTTCATGCTGGTTCTATGAAAATACTAATTGTTATTTTATTTTGTTCCTTGTCAATTTCATCCAAATTATTTCGAATAAATTTTTACAAATGCTTAATATTTTTAGAGCATGAAAGCATTATTTTTCTTGATTACAAGATCTAAGTCCAAACATAACATTAGACACATATTTTGATGTCATTAGAAAAAGGAATTTTAGTAGATTTCAAAGTTTGAAAAACAGAACAATGGATATTAGAACTTTTCTACAACAAAAAGCAGGGTATACATTTAACTATAAAATAGGGCACCTTTGATTCATACCAGAAAAGGTCACAGGAACATTAAACTAATGCATACATGGTCCAATGTTACCTAAGCACTAGTTTACACTGAGAAAACAATGAAAGTATGAATTTTCATTGTAGAGGACTATATTTTAATCTTGACATGAGCATATTAAAAAGGAGAATCAATATACCTGGAGAAAATCTTAATCATTTAGGTAACTCAAAATCTCACTATGTCTATTTTCAGCTATAATCTCTCCTAAAACTTTTTATAGATTGTTGGAGGCTTACTGCCTAAGAGAGAGACTGCCCTGAGATAATTCTCCCTATTTTTGTGACTAAATTGCTGACTCTTACCTTAAATATAGTAAGCTTATATGTGTATATATATATATACACACACTATATATAGCAAGCATATATATATAATCTATAAAATCGTAAATATATGTGTAGATTTTATACTATACATGTGTGTTTATATAAATTTATATAAATTATGCATGTATGTTTATAAATTTGCACTATATATACATATTCATTGAGTCATAAAATAAATTAGTTTAGAACAAAAAAGAGCATTAAAAATTTCATAAATTTTCTTAATTTTTGGTTTCCTCTCTGTTTTTTTGGTTAACAAATCCTTTTATTCAAATTAAGTCTTACAGGAAGTCCTTTTTATACTAACATAATAGCTGAGAAAGTAGTAGAAATAGGTAAATGGGATCTTGTAGGACCCTCGCTTCCCCATCCTAGGCTGAACAAGAATTCCCTTACAGAACCATTGTACATATTTGAAAAACATGCCCTTCCTTGAAAACAACTATTCTATTGGTGGGAAACTTGTGTAAGATGCTGCTTTTGTTATAAAATTACCTAATATTATCTCAAATATAGGCAATGTATGATAAATAGTGGCCCTGATGTGCACTGTGAAGCCTGCTACTAGGTTTGGGGATCAATGGGGTTCTTGGTTTTATGTCAAGAGCTGCAGACCTGGTTAAGCTTGCATATTTTTTTTATGATGGAGACAGTTCAGTTCCACAGATATAAGTGTCACTTCCTTGATAGGACTGCACTGGGAAGGCACATACTCTGGATCTTTACTTAATTTGTGTTCCATAATATCTCTGTAGATTTTCACAGAATAAAACAACTTCAACATACACAACAATAACCTTCAACAGGGCTAAATTTCATTTTGGGGTGAACTGCCATGAGAATCACTGATGAGGCACACGGGCTTTTTTGGCTCAAGCGAAAGAATGGGGTACTTGAAAACTGAGTGGTTGGACTGCTAGGAAGGAAACAGAAAGTGCACAACTGTCCTGAGGTAAAGGCTATGCATTCGAACACTAGCAGTTGAAGAGCTATCATGAAAAAGAACCATCATGGATGTACAGTTCAGGAACCAGTGAGTAGAACACTGGAAACGTAGCAGACACAGCAATACCTGCACTTCAAGGCATTGTGCTTTTCTGAAAGAGAGTAACTGTAATTGGAGCAAAAATGTAAATAAATTACTTAGTCTATTCACTGTGGAGATGGGTGAGAAAATGATAATGTTTAACAGAAGAAATGGCCAGGTCCACATTTTAGTCAATAATGTCACAGCCTTTTCTATGATTGCAAAATAAATGCAAAGGTAACTGGTGAAAACAGGTAAGTACAAATGGGGAAAAAAGGAAAGAAATCAGCAATAAAGACCAAAACAAAATAAATAAACAGAAGCCCTAAAAAGTAATGGAGATGTTTGAGATTACTCATGACCATGGTATATAATCCAGAAAGATTCTGTAAAAAATAAATTCTTGCTTAGGGGGAAAACAATGAGACTGTGAAGAGCACAGGAAGCAGAAGAGGACAGAGATTTTCAGAAAAGCACCAGCAATTAAGGGCCCCACTAGAGGGAAACCTGTCTAAAACAAAGGGAAGAGAAGAGACAAAGTAGAAGAAAATATACTGGAATATTGATGAGGAAAAGACACAGAGGAAGGAATCCAGAGACTGAAAAGGGGAAGCTCATTAAACTATATACAGAAAATCCGAGCACCCAAATAAGAAGTAACAATTGGTCTTTGAGAGGAGTTTTAGATTCACAAAAGGAAGGAAGAAAGAATGAAAAAGAAAAGGAGGAATACAATGAGGGAGACAAGGAGGGAAAGGATGAATGCAAGGAGGGATGGAGGGAAAGAGGAGAGTAGAGAACACATGGATGAATAACAATCAAAACAAGAGTCCTGAAAATGACCTCACTAAATAATCTGTCCCCATGCCCTCCCTCTGTGAAGGAGGCTGGGTGGCCAAAGCAAACCTTATTATTCAATGGAATGTTGGTAATTAGTTGAAATGTTTAATTTAATGGTTTAGTAAATTCAGCTAATAGTTTATCTCAAGTGTGTGATTAAGTTATTCTCAAGGAAATTTTTTTTTGTTCTAAATCTCAATTAAGATTTCCAACATGGGTTAATTCAAAAATAACTTAAATCCCCGCCCCCCCCCCGCAAAAAAAAAACAAATATGGATCTGTATCTTAATCCTTGCTAAAAAATGCACTTCAGAGAGATAAAAGATTCAAGTAAGAGAAATAAAATCAGAAAAGTACAAAAAGCAGCAGAACATATTGTCTTAAATTATCTTTGAATAGGAAGGAACTTAAACATAAATTCAGAGCCATAAAAGAGAATCCTGATAAATTTGTCTACTTAAAATTTTAAAAAGTCTCATTTACAAGAAAAACCTTGAATAAATAAAAAAGACAACTGAAATTTAGAAGTATGTGTAATGTATAATAGACAACATCCTACTTTGTTAGTACTGAAAGAACTCAAAATAATCAAAGAAACAAATAGAAAAATGGGGAAAGTCAGATTATGACTATAGAGAAAATTATATATCAAAAGCTCTTTAGTCCTTGAGTTAATATTTAGACTCACTCACTGTGAAAATACAAATTAAAACTAAAATCCAATATCATTTTCACTTACCAAGTTGGCAAATATCAAACATTAGATAACACAATTGGAGGAAGAGAAATATATATATATATATGTGTGTGTGTGTGTGTGTGTGTGTGTGTGTGTGTGTGTGTAAATACGGATAACTTTAATATTAAAATTCATTTAAAATGCATATTTGTCTCCATCTCTAGAAATTTTTCCTTAGACTATGAAATATCTGAAATTTTTTACTATTTTTGCTGTAGTAATTATCCTGTCTTTATACAAGCAGAATATTAGAGACTTCAAGGGCAAGAGATACAGAATACTATTGTGCCGCAGTCTCTGGCTGGGCACAAATCACGAGTCTCCACACAGCTTGTAGATTCAAACAGCAATTCTTTATTCCCGAACTCACACCGGCCGTCTACAAACACGTTCTGGGGAAATCCCCGTTCCCTGCTCAAATCCACACTCTGCCCAAATCCTCTCTCTCCCAAATCCACTTCTCCGCCCAAATCCACTCCACATGGGCTTCTGTCTCCCAAAATATACTGTCTGACCCTAAGCACTCAAGAGGAACTCAGCAGCAGGATATGCCCTATTCTAAAGGGGGAACACCCTAATCTCCTATTATGCTAAACTGCCCTATTCTAAAGGGGGAACACCCTACTCTCCTATTATGCTAAACTTCCCTATTCTAAAGGGGGAACACCCTACTCTCCTATTATGCTAAACTGCCCTAGTCCTTGAGCAAGGTCACCTTTCAGAAGTCCTTCCACTAGACAGCATGGAAGTAAGCTGGCAAGGAGATTGTCATACCTACTTGGCTGATGGCTCCCAGCACTATTGCTCATGAGATATCAAGCAGCCTGAGATTCATGTGTTCCTTAGTTTCTTTTATCTCATCAAGTTCCACATGGGCAACATGGAGGGATGCACATGTAATGAGTTTTCTTCACAACTGGGCAACCCTGAGCCCAGGAAATTGGTTATCTTTTCCACTTGCTAGTAAATAAATCAGCTTTCTTTCTAAAAGGGGACACCATCTCTGTCTTCAGCTTTGGTGGCTGAAAAACCTTAACTATGTGCTTAAGATCTAATATTTGACTTCTATTTTGTAGTCTAGTTGAGAGAGTAGATGGATAGATTAACAAGAAAGTCAAATAGCTTAACGGGTTAGTTTAAGTCTCTTAAGAGAATGATCCAAATACAAAAGGATCATAATAATAGTTTGTATTGGTTTATTCTTGTAAATTAGAACCACAGAATCTAATTGCCTAGATGTTTTATATTCCAGAACAATAGTTGACTATAATCCAGAGGCTTATTTTATAATTTTTTTATCAGAACATGACCACAATCTTCACTTACATATTATCTGTGGCTTTAATAGTCTAAAGTATTTAGAATCTAACTTTCTACAGAAAAAGTTGGCTGACACATGTTCTAGAGATTCTTTGTGAAGCTACAAAGAATGAAAAAAAACAGGATGTTTCTGTGAGCAATACAGAGGAGTTGGATAACTCTCAGTATCAGGACAACAAATTACTATAAGTCTTTTGTCAGGAAAGAAATACAATTTTTATCTGAAAATATATTCCTCGAAAGAGTAACTACTTACTCTAAGGTTAAGTTAAGGCACAACACCTGGACTAAGAAACATCTATTCCTTCTCAGAGACAATCACTTGAGATAATATCTTATTTATTCAAGAAGTCATTTTCCAATCGGACACAATTCAGACTCTAAAAATAGAAGGAGACTGCAATTTGCCTGTTCTCGGTTATCTTTAAGTTATTAAAGCTTAATAGTCAGATCCTCCTTGGCAGAATATCTCCTATTAAGTACTGATTATCAACCAGAACTGTCATATGCCTCACTTAATGATGGAGCCATAATTTTGAGAGATACACTGGTAAGACATCAATGAGATTACATCTATACAAACTATGGTATAACTGGGCTATATAACCTCATGAGATGGAAACTGTTTTTGTGGTACCATTGACCTAAATGCCATTACGTGGTACACAACATACATTGATGCTTCTACAGCCAAAGCAACATAATATGTTTTTCAGGTCCCATAGACTCCCTACAAATCAAGGTAAACTCAGACTGTGATACTGATATAACCACTCTAACTATAAATGAAGGTTCCACTTTTCTAGTGTGTTGAGTGTGTAGCTACCCATCTTCTAAAATCACAACTCAGGTTTACAGCTCATTCATTTGCTTTGCTCTGGGAGAGCTGTGAAAAAAAAGAATTTTAATCAATAACAACTTGGCTGTTTTTTTATAAAAATGACTCAAAGGTAAAATATTCTTTTGAAATTTATTTTATTCATACCATACATCCCTCAGCCTGATTGTAACTCATACACTTCTTGTCTCTGTTTTATGAAATGATAATATTCCAGGCAGTGGCTCAGAAATGCTTATTTGCCCCTGGGTCACACGTCAGAGGTTACATACATACTGATGGGTAGAAGAGTAAGCTTCAATTTGCTTTAAAAGAATATGATAAAAAGAGAAAGGAAAGCGAATGGCATTCTCAGTTGATCAGTTTGATCACTTTTATAGATTGCTTCTCAATGGGGAAAAATATCATAGACATTACTTCAAGTTTTCAAAGAATTAATATTGGACTAAGTGGTTCCCTAAACCCCTCAACATTCTACCTCCATTATTAGACTTTTCTGCTCACAAATGCCTATCACTCCCAGGAGTTGTTCATTATCAAGTCAAAGCATTTTTCTTTCCAAACCTCAGATTGCAGCATTTCCCAAGGCTTATTGATAGTTTTGAGGGGAACCAAACTTTCCAGATAAGATATTTTATACTTTGAAAATCCTTTTGAGAACAGCATGCTGTAAGTGTTTGAGATGAACTCTCTTTCCATCACATGCAGATAAACTTTGGAAAGCTTTTCTACTCTCACCAGGACAGCTTTCTCTGACAGTAACCCTTTCCGTGACCTAGAAGTCTGACTATTGTAAAATTAGGGGGGGAAATGAACTTCAGTGCTACAAGTCAAATCTATTGTGCATTATTAAAATGGTAATTGTGGTATCTGAGGTGACTCCTTAAATTAATTCTACATTAAATTATCTAGATTTTTCTCATTTCAGATGGACATCAACACATACATCTTTTTCAATCTGGCATCCTATAATATGTAACTCCAAGTACTGTGAAGCAGACAGAAAGAGCTAGTGTTTGGTCACCGCTATCTAGAAAAGTAAATATTTCTGGGTAAATATCCACACATCATTGCAGGCTAATCAGGCATCTTTATCAAATGGTAAAACTGCATTTTACTCAGAGTTTAACATGGAATGGTTAAAGGCAAGGACAACTTGCAGATGCCCTTATCAACATATTAGCCCCAATTGCATTTTCCAAATATGTTATCAAAATGGTAATTCTATGCTTTCCTTTCTGTAGCTAGACTAGGTTTCATAAAGGTAGAATTATTACTATAAATATATTGGGGGGAAACTATTTCAATTACTGGAAGAATATGTAACTCCAACTCTATTTATTTCAATTTATTCAACTGTCTTGATATATTCGCGCACAGAACTTTATAAAGAATGCATAAATTCACCTTGAAATTGTACCAATTGACTTTGGCTGGGCTAGACTGTGAGAGGAATCAGAGTCCCTTTTTCAAATAAACCTTGACAATGCTGATCAAAACAAAGAGGCTATTCATTTATTAAACTGACAGCTCAACCCAAGCTGCGGGCCTATGGGATGATGGGGCCTGGGGTGTTCATCATGGCCTGGGGTGCTGGCCTCTTCTGCACACATTTTTGCTACACATACACTCAGAGCCTATATCTGATGGTGTGACATTTCCTAGGGCACTGGCAGCTGTTCAGATGTCAAGCAGCTGGTGTGAGAACTGTCATCCACACCAGGTGATTATTCCATGAGTAACATGTTAGCACAGAGAATTTTTTCATAAAACCACCTTGGTTTCCCTTTACTTACTTACAGTCTATCAGAAATTTCAGCAGAGATGTTTCTGGGTTAACATCTGTATTAAAACAAAATTGAGCATGCAATGGTCACACTAGGTAACTGGTTTTTATTACAGGGTTGTGATGTGTGCATTATGTAAATTGTTACCAGTACAGTTAATGTACCAAATTCTTTGGAACAACATATTTTCTAAGTGAAAGTAAATTCAACTTTTTATTTACTTATTTAATAGATACAGCACCATAATGCCATTTTTGATTCTGTCAAAATGCCATGTACACTGGGATAATCTTGTGTATGATGATGGGGTTGGTGCAAAGAGCATTGTCATCCATGTGTTCCTTGTCCATCCAAATCCAGTAAATCACCATTCTAATGAATAGAGCTGGACACTGAGCCAAACAGGAGCAACATGCAAGAGCACATGAGTGTTGCAATCATCTACAGAACTATCATGGCCTCTTAAGTATATTTCTCCATATTTTAGTGTAAGTGTTCTCTCTCAGAACACTACTATATGTTAAACAAAAGGATTTTTCTTCTAACAATGCATTCTCTTGTAAAGTCAATACTCATGTAGTAAACCCAACCATAAGAAATGTCAGAATTAGATCACTGTTCAGAGAAAGAGGAGAGTGCCATTTCTAAAGAAAGAAATTAGTCTGAAAAGCATGAGACTGAGTAAGAGTACAGTGGTCTGAAGCTTTTAATGAAGAGACTGAAGCACAATAACTCCCACAAGAGGCTGCATATTCCCAAAGCTGCAATGAAGAAGCTGCATATTCTGCAAAGACAAGTATGCTCAGGTGTACTTAAGATCGCAAAAACGAATCTGTGAATTTTATAACCATTTTTTTTTTGTAAAACAAGTGTATGTGCACTGATAAAAAGAATTGTGGCATCCCACTAACTTTTGATTCTTTCATTTCTCCTTGAATATTTACACATACTCACTATACATAATGATCATATATAACTATTATTGCTTATCATTTTCCCCATAATTCATTTGCAAATTGTTCTGACATTAAAATTTGCCTAAGAAACAACTCCTTTTGAATATTTACTCACATAATTAGGTAGAGATGAATCAACTTCCAGAACTAGGAGGAGATGTAACCTGGGCCTAAGTCAATCACTGTCTTTACTCACTCCCAGATGTGCAAATGACTTCGCCAGGCTCCTAACCCGCCCACTTATCTGTGAGTTTCATATTCTGCAGTTTCAGTTAACCGTGATCCAAAATAATGGAAAATTCTAGAAAAAAATTAATTCAGAAGTTTTAAATTGTACACCACCCTGAGTAAGGGGATAAAAATCTTAGCACTGTCCTACTCCATTTCACATGGAATCTTAGTCTAGTTTATACAAGCTGTATATGCTACCTGGCCCTTAGTCACTTAGTAGCTTTCCTGAATGGTAAATCAACTGTTGTGTTTGTATGGTGCTTGTTGTATTCAAGTGTTTTTTTTTTTAATTTTATTGGAAATGGTTCCAAGAATGATAATACTGGCAATTTATTATATGGTGTTGTTATTAGTTGTTATTATTATTATTAATAATTTACCATGTCTAATTTATAAATTCAATTTTATTATGGGTCTGCATGAATAGGATAAAAAACAGTATATGTAAGGTTTGGTACTTTCTGTGGTTTCAGACATTCTATGTTTATAGGATATGAACATATTCTAAGGAGTATATACTCAAGTATAAGGAGAGACTTCTGGACTCCTGAAATTCCATTCTGAATTCTTGGTGAAAGTTTTGAGTCTATAAATCACCCAACTTATGGTACTATAAAGAAAACTTCTGTAAAAAATTGACCATTACAGAAGATAAATAAACACAACTATGGAGAGAACCTGTGAACTTATATGGAGACCATGAATGTATCCATATCTGAATCCAGCACAACCCACTGACCTTTCAGAAATATAAGCAAATAAATGCCTTTCACTAAGCTAATTTGCAGTGACTTAGTTACTTGCACCTGGGAAAATGCTAACTTATATATGTTTTAAAATTTTGTTTAAGTCCTCTTTTCTTTTATGTTTGTAAAGACATCATCAAAATTATTTCTGTCACCTTTTGGCAGGCTTCATTAAGATTTTTGGCTATATTTTAAAGAAAAAATACCCATATATACTGAATACACATAAAAATACATTTTTATAGGAAAATTACCATCATAATATGTGGTGTCCAGCCAACAGAGAATCTGGATCATCTGGAAATCCTTACTCCTGATTGCCTTTTAGACTGTAACATTATCTTAGTGACATCTATTTCAAGTCATACAAGATTAAAAAAAAAAAAGAGGATCTGACATTTCCCTGGTTTCCTAGAATAGCCAGTATACTCTATACATAGATAAAGTACATAAGCATATACACAAAATGTAGGATAATTGGAACTCACTGAAATTTTGGCATTTTAATGTAAATATAGATCATGTAAAATAAAATACTAAATGAAATATTCTCAGACAAAACACAAAGTTATAAATAAGAGCAAATAACTAAATATTTGCATATACCCATATATGAATTAAATATAATCAAATAAATGTTGCATATGTGTACATGTATGCTTGTATATATGTGTACTTATTTTTTCAAATTTTTATAAGTTTTTCTTAACATCTTGATTCTGCATTTTCCATTAATGTTTCACTTTGCTTCCTTAACTATGACAAACTGTAGCTTAAGTAGTTTTTATTATGTTTGCTGGATGCTTAGTCACTTTGAATATTTAATAGTGATATTTAGAGCAAATATTTATTTATTTGGTTTTTTCAACTTTTATGATTCATTCTCAGATTTTTAATATTGTGCATTCAATGATATATATATATATATATTTAAAGTCTATCCATGTGGGAACACAAGAAACCAAGGCAGAAAGAGAGAACAACAAAAATTGACTTTTGTTTTAAACACAGACTTTAGAGCTTCCCTCTTTTCTTTTAAAAAATATTTTCTGGATACCTCTATAGGTTTGGATGTTACATTGAATTTATAATCATTGAATTTACCTAAAACTAATATCAAATTAATATATATATATATATATATATATATATATATATATATGTGTGTGTGTGTGTGTGTGTGTGTGTGTGTGTGTGTGTGTATTTTTTTTAACTCGGTTAAAAACAATAATCCAGGCCAGCCCTATGCCATTTCAAATTTCATATAGTCTTCTTCATATAGTTTTCATATAGTCAGATTGATGGAAGTTCTTAGTATTGTAAGAAATCCTTTCATTTTCTAAGATAAAACAAGGCCAATAAATATTTGGATTAAAAATCAAATCAAGATAATATATCTGATGATTTTATTTGTTCATGGAAAACTGGATAAATTCTATGAATATCTTTTTAATAAATGGATCCTCTGGAATGAGGACCAGTTTGGTGTTTTCTATATCCCCTTTTAGCCTGTATTTGATGTCATCCTGAAATTTTCTAATTCTAGAAATCAACATGAGGATCAATGTAAAAGTCTTTCCTCATCATAATAAAAACAACTCAATGAATTAAAAAAAAACATTTTGTATGCATGAACAAAGCACTCAATGAGAGAATAAATAATAAAACTGGGTAGAGAATATGCTTTTAAAGAATATTTTATATATTTGAACAGTTTTTTTACATATCACATAGAAAGTTTTGTGCATCTGCTTTAGGAAAGAAGGAGTGTAACTTTTTTTCATTATTTGTTATTATCAATTGAGTGGTTTTGATTCAGACTATTTAATATTATGGGCTTCCTGTTTACCCTTCTCTATTTTACTTCTATATGTTTGCTTTTGTTTTGTTTTGTTTTAGAAAGAAGAAATTTTAGTGTTTGAAATGTGTTTGTAACATTGAGTAGCTAACCTGTGGTCCCGCTTTTGTCTCCTGTCACTGTCAAGAGAGAACAAAATTTCTGAAGTCTTCAAGCAGAGAGCTTTTCCTTTCATTTTGGTGACTTTTCTTCCCCTCTCCTAAGCAAAATTGCTGATCAAGTGTCAGACTCCATTTAGATGACTTAACAGCACATCTTGTCAGTTTTTACAGCTTTGGAAAATGTCCCAATTTACTCTAATTGTCTTCTCTCAGGTGGCAGCCATCAAATGACAGTTACGGAGGTGTTTCCTATTAGAGCAATGCCTCCAGTCTCCAGCCCTCTCTGCCATAACCACATACAAGTCACAACGGAACAACCTGACAATTACACAGATGCCATTTTTGATCTGCTATATAAACGGAGGGACATTTGTATTACTTAATTACCAGAATGCCAACTGATACAAGAAGCCCACATTTCCTCCTAATGTGTGGCATCCAGAAGGGTCTCCTCAGAATTGATTTCTTTATCTCCTCACTTAAAGTCTGTCTTGGTGAAATGAAGAACACCCTCCTTATCCTTAACCTAACATTCGTTTCCTTTTTGTTCCTTATAAAACAGACATTAATTAATTATCATTCCTTTACCAGTAACTAAAGATTGAAATACTTCCTTATAGTTTCATAGTGGCTAGTCTTGATGGGAAAAGAAAATATGTTTTTGCTTTAAATTGTATTTCATTCATTTACACTAATTTTATCTCTCCTCTGAATGTAGTATAACTGACACTGGTATATTGTTAGTGAGGACACTGAAGAAAACGATAATTCCAAAGAGATCATGACTTATATCAACATCCAAATTAACTTGTGAAACAAATATTATTATCTTGTTCAAAAACCTTACTGCTGTCTGGTAGATGGTTGGTCTATGCAGAACTAGTATATATCATAATTTCTTACACGTACGATCTAAGTCAGACTTCTTTAGATTCTGTTTTTAAGTTTACTCTTTATCAGAACTTTAAATCCCCCCAAAATCTGCATTAGTACCACAGTTGGATCTTTAAAGCATCCTGCCCAGTAGTGAATTACAAAGTAAGAAGTTCTTCCTCACTTATTTTGACACCAGGACAACTAATTTACTTGAGAGAAAATAGCTGAGTCTTATTTTCTTTACAACCTTTCAAATTGGTTAGGCTACTCAGATAAAGTCTATAGGCAAAGAATGTATAGTTAGAAAGTTCCAACACCTTTTATATGGTTCATATTTTTATTTATTTATTTTTTCATTCAAGAAGTATTTATATAGATAATATTAAGAAGAAAAGATGAATTTGTTAACATCTCAAAAGCATTGGGAATACAAAAAAAAAAAATAATCAAAGGTCAATATAAACAAACAGCCTGGAAAGAACTAAAATTAAAATGTGTCACAGAGACTGGTGTGTTAGTTGTAGGAGGACCCTGATGAGAGGGACTAAAGAACCATTGGGAGTATCCCAGCAATAATCCCTGTACTAAGACACTTGAGATTTTAAAAAAAGAATTCTTCTTCTATGGCAAATGTTACATCCTTGCTTTACAGCACGAAAATTGATTCAACAAGATGATGTAATCAACTTAGCAACTTAGGAATGGTGGCTAAGAATTTAGACTAGGTCTCTTTGGCTTTAGAGTCCAAGTCCTTGGTGAGGCCATATTTTAACACAGAATTGTATATTGTAAGATAAATTCTTATTTCCCCACCTTTAATTAAAAATAGACAAAAGAGTTGACTGTTGTGGAATAAATTAAACAGTATTTTTAGTAACATGATAAAATAGAATTACTCCTACCTACAAAAAATAAAAAATAAAAAGCTATCTTATTTTTTTACTTCAATACCATAGGCTAGAATTTAAATACATCTCTGCAGTAAAGATAGAGACTATTGAGATTAAAAAATATCCCTTAATAATCTGAAAGCTCTCATTAAGTGGAACCTTGCTTTTCTTTCATAGGCTTCATCACCCATTTCTCTTTATTCTTTAATAATACATTTTTTAAAAAATTCTGACTGATCCACCTATTTTCAGTGTAAATTTTCAAAGTTTTAAAATTACTGGGCTGAAGAGTTAGCTAAGTGGTACAGTGAGAAATGCAGTGTTTTGCAAAACAGTCTTGGGTTTGAAAGATTGTGTTTCATTCAGTTTAAATACTTCTAATAAATACTGATGATAAAGAAAGGTAACAGTGAGCATAAACCTGACAAGAAGATGTGCATTTCTAGTTTTGTTCTTTTTTAGTTGCCCACAAAATTTCAATATTTAAAAAAAAAGGATGAAATTTAAAATTTGGACATTTGTTGACAAAAATTGAATATTTCACATAAAGAGAATTTGTTTTGAATAATGATTTCTTCTTACTTGAGGGTAAAAATGCCTAGACTTCATTAACAATTATAAAGATATGGACATATCAAAATAAGATTTCTTCAACTATGATTATGCATACTAAGAACCTGATAAAATATGGTGGTCCTACAGGATGGCTCTTCCAATAAGTACAACATTTCAAGAGAAATGGTTTCATTATAGAATACCTTGTTTGGACATAAGTTAATTTTCTATTCTTTCACTAATTTTCCTTGAAAATAATATATAAAATTTTGTTTGGAACAGCATATAGATTTTTTTTTTCATCCTAATCATAAAAAAAGTTCCTCTCATACCAATCTCTGGTTGGTCTCATAGATTTTCAGAAAAGGTAGAATTTTATGATGTCAATAAACAATTCAATCTGTGAAATATTTGCAAGATAAATACACAATACAATATACTAAATAAATTTTTGCTCTAATTTTTCTACTGAAAAGACCATTTGTTTTCATGGGGGGAAATGGCTTGGAACCAATCTCTATTAGTCAGCTCATATTGTTGTGGACAAAATACACTGGGTGGCTTAAACAATAGGCATTACTTCTGAGAATGCTAGAGGTGGGAAGGCCAGGAGCAAGGCAGATGTGGGTTTTGGTGAGAGTCTCTATTCTTATCTGCAAATGGTCCTCTCATAGTGTTCTCCCAGGGTAGAGAGAAGCATCCCTGAAGCTTTTTTTAAAGTGCACCACTTCAAGGGCCAAGTAAAACAAATCCCCAAAGGCTCAGCTCCTCATATTATTAGAGCTATGAGAATAGCTAACCCTGGTTAGGGCCTCCACATATGAATTTTTGAAGGACACAAATGTTCAGTCCACAACATTGCACAACTGAATAACAAGGTGACAGGAGTCCTATGAATGCATTTTAAAAGATCATTATCATCCTTTGAAGACTGAAAGTATATTAGATCAATTTTACCTCACATTCCTCAGATTCCTTATATGGCCTATGAAAGTTATCTATAAACTAAATGGTTGCATCAAATAAAGCAACTTGAAGAGCTACATTTTTGTTTTAAAATACACATTTTCTAAGCTTGACAATTTGGGGATTTTAGTAGACACAACTTTACAGTGTAATTTGGATTTTTTAATTGTAAAAGTTGAGTTCTACAGAGTTAAGGTCAATTATATAATAGAAATTATGACTCATTTGGAAGAGAACTAGGTACCCTGTGCCAAAAGAGTCTGTATATTATCTGAGAGTGTTTGTGTGTGTTTACAAGTGTGTATTCACACTTATCTTTCTCCTGAACCTAAATTTGATTAATAGACTCTGTATCAATGCTACACATGTATTTAAATCTTTTATATAAGGGGTTAGAATTTTTCTTTCCCTGAGCATATTTGTTCATTAGACACTTGTTTGAAACTTTTGAGCTCATCATTGCAATACCTGTGATATTAAGTTGCATAAACAGCTTGTGATTTTTAGATTATATTTTTTGTCTGAGAGAGGGATGCATAATAAACCCTTTAAAAAGTGCCAAATGTTAAAAATATAAATGAAGTAAAGTGAGCAATGAAGAAAATTGCTTATCAAATGGCATAATTATTTACTAATTATTCACTTTATGCTTTCAAAATACAGCACAGTGTTTGTGTTTATAATAGCTCTTTCATTTTTCATATGAAAGCATATCCATAAATATTTGTCTAAGTAAAGACCTGTTCTGTGTACAAATGATTGTTGAAACTGAGTGCTTGGAAAGAAGATCTTCAATGTTTTCACAGAGAAATAATGAAAACATATTTGATAATTCATTTACACCTGCTGTGCATAATAATCACTCAGGATGTTGGAGTTCTTTCTGGAATAGTTCTCCAAATAAGTTGTCCTTTGCACAGTGTTGTTTCCAGTGAGGAGACTTGCGAATGTGTGATATTTCAGTAAGTATGTTGTTCTAGAAATTAATACAATAAAATTGGTCCCTGAAGCTTTGTATAAATGATTTATCTTAAATGTGCAAATAGTTTGGTTAAGGTTTAAATGAGAATTTTGTGAAAGGGATAACATTATGCAAATTCTAATTCAAGCTCTACTTTTTAATTTCTTCAAGTGTGTGTAAATGTAGTATATTAAACTTGTAGAATGTTTTAAAACAGGTGTGAAGGAAAGTATCAGTAACATTTGTTTTTGCTTCCCAATGTATGTTCTTCCAAGGAGTAGGAACTTTCTAGAAATGCAAATCCTCAGCTCCCCTCCCCAGTGTCCAAACCTACCTATCAAATTCTCTGAGTTTAACAAAACTTTCAGGGGATTCTGATGCTTGTTCTAGTTTAAAACACCCAGGTATAAGAGGGCAACATACAAAATACAAATATTTAGATACTATTGAAAAGTATGTTGAAGCTGGGCACAATAGTTCATGCCTATAATTCCAGCAACTCAGGAGACTGAGGCAGGAGGATCTCTAGTTAGAGGCCATCCTCAACAATTAAGCAAGATAAAAGGGTTGGGGATTTAGATCATTGGTAGAATGAACACCCCTGGGTTCAATCCCCAGTGTGGTGTTTAAAGAGTATACTATTAAGGGTTAGCATGTACTAAAAACATTAGGAATTATGAAACTAAAATAGTATACCAATATTTCCATTCACATTTGGATATGAAAAATGCTTTTTTCTTTCCACTTTTTAGATAATTCTCATGTACATGAAGTCTGTTTTTACTGCCTTTTTCAGAACTTTCTGCATTGCCTGTTTCAAAATCTATAGATCAAGAAAATATACTATGAACATTTTTAAAAGAAATACAAATATACACCTTTTTACATTAGAAAAAGAACATCATTCTTTTCTGTGTTCAAGACATTGGATGTATATATAATATAATGCCTTTGTAATCATAACCATAGTTAATGGTATTCACACAAGGATCTCAGACTGTAAAATTTACTGTACCAATAATTTTTAATAAAGAGAATAATGACTGGTACATTGGAAGCAATGGGCTTTCTGGTAGAAATCACATTGAGATGACATTTGATGAAATGCCAACAAGTTCAAATAAATTTGACTTTTTTAAAGAGGGATTATTACTTTTTCTGATCCTTGACACTGGATATTACCAAAGAATTTGGAACTTTTGGATTCCTAAAAACACTGACATAGTCGGAATTATTTTTTCCCACCTGAAGGTGCTTTACCATATCCTAGATTCACTGTGAAGGTCTCCTCCCATGACAGATTGTGCACAACAAATGTTAGGATAAATAAGTGAAAGAGGTTGCCCCCAAAAGGTCAAATTGAGACTGTGTTACTGCAACTCTAGTGGTCTGAGAGCCCTCTGGGATTTACATACTGACTAGGTAACTAGGATTAATAAATGGTAATTAAAATCCATGATGTGATTGAGACTCCAGAATAGAAGTTTAAGTCTAAAACTACATCTTGGGGTTCATATATCTGGAAAATGGAAAACAAAATTAGAAAATCAGAAGAGTATTGTGATACAAAAAAATTACATTAAGGATTATTGACATATTGCATAAATTCTAGCTCTATTACTTTAACAAAAGCATAAGAAAGTAAAAGGCTGAGAAAATTAGAGTTGCCAAAATTAAAGATAACAGGAAGAGGGATTTGAAAACAGAAAAGAGCAAAACGCTGTGCAGACGCTAAAGAACAATTGTCAAAATAATTTATTTTTATGCAGGAGATCATTTTAGGATTTTAGAAACTTAAAAGACAAAATAGAGAAAATGCATCTCCATAGCAGCAGGAAAGCCTTGCAGGTAGAGAAACAGGGCCTGAATTAAAGGCTGATGTAATATTGAAAAGCCTGGCATTGCAGAGCTGAGCTTTTGGATAAATTTCACCATTAAGTGCAACATGCTTTCTAATGAACTTATTGGACTTGACCAAATATTTCAAATATGCTCATTATAGAAAATTTAAATATAATCTTCCCTAATAGCTGAAATTTGTACCAGATATTCAGCTAAGACCACAAGTTTTGAAGGATTCTGAACAACAGGAAACAGAAGATTTTATTTGACCTTAAAAATATCTATGCATTTCTTTTGCCAACAGTACTTTTATTTTAAGTGGTGCTAGCAAGCAGGGAAACTTTCCCAATTAGTTTAGAAAGTAATTTATTCACAGCTACCCCACTTGTGGCACAGTCTTAGCAATCAAGTATTGGCCACTGAAGTCAATTAATTCCACTTCTGAAAGCTCTGTTTGCTGCTACAAAATGAGGCATTAGAGTTGGTCACTTGGAGGGACCAGGTCATGGAAAGAGGCTTGCAGCCCTGTAAGGACATCTCCTGATGAAATGTAAAGCTTCAATATGCCTCACAAACTTACTTCTCTCTTTTTTTAAAGTAGTTCTGTCCAGAGAAGCAGTTCTGGAAGAGCTGCCGCTGTGAATGTTTGTTTCTGCAGAATTGCACACCTGAATGACATCTCTTGATTCTAGTAATTTGCCTCTGTGTGCTACATTGCCACTCATGGAGGTAACCTTGACCAGAGCTCCGGAATCCTGGTAGGTATGTGTTTACAGGTTCAGTCTCCAACCCACACCTGCCCCTACCCACACACAATCTCTTGGGTGTTTCTGAAAAAAAAAAAAAGTTGAAAAGGAATTATTTTCTTTAACCCTTTGTATTGGGAAATAGCTCACATACAAGGGTAAGAAAAAAACATACAGCACAGTTTATCATGAATACTGGTCTAATCACCGCACAAGCTAAGATTCAGATCATTGCTAGCACCGTTGGAAACCAATCCTTATCCTTTCTCTCAATACCTACTTACTGTCAATTTTTAAAAAGTATCTGAATTTCACAGTAATCATCGTCTTGATTTTCTTTATATTATTTATAGATTGAGAATAATTTTGTAAAAATTATTCTATTCTTGAAATATTTATAAGTATTAGTATATAACAATAGTCTACTCTGTCAAATACCATTCACTCATTGTTATATTTGCAAGATCAGTGGTTTTTTTCCTTGTAGTTATATTTCTTTCATTTTCATTGATATATGACATTCCATTATTTACATATGTAATAATTCAATTTATCTAAATATCCTACATAAGAGTCATATACATATTTTTGTACTGGTCTTTTACATACATTCCTATTTGCTATGTAACTTGAAATATAATTGTTAAGATATGTAATCTGTATATTTTATTTTCAGGAATTATGTCAAATCTGACTCTCAAACTTACTCTCTCTGCTGCAATGTAACATAAGTCAGTGTTGCACAGCTTTGCCAACACTTGGGATTATAAATCTTTTTAATTTTAACAGTCTGATGGGCACACAGTGGTGCTTCCTCATGTTTGCATTTCCATGAATAGCAATATGGTTCCTAATTTTTTTATTTATATTTCTTATGTGCATCTTTTATTCAAGCCTCTTGCCCATTTTTCTCTTGGGTCTCTTTATCTTTTTCTTATTGATTAATAGGAGTTCTTTATCTGTTCTGAACATCAATCATTTACTGATGCACTGAAAATATATTCCCTCTCTCCATGATATATTTTTAACATTCTTCTAATGAAATCTTTTGAAACTAGGTTCTTAAAATCGTGTTAGCAGCATTTTCTCTTATGGCTAAGGATTTGTGTGTCCTCTTAAGAAATACTACTCACTTCATTATAAAGATAAGATCTTATCATCTAAAATGTGATATTTCTCACCTATAGTTCTTTCTCATGACACTCTTTTCATTAAGGATGATCAGTTGTTCTAGCATCCTTTGCTAAGGGTAGTAGGTAGCATTGTCCCTAATACCCTACACTGCCCCTGATGTTGGACTGTGTCCATACATGCATGGATCTACTTATTTCTGTGTTCTTCTATCTATTCTTGAAATTACCTCTTTTTTAATTGTTTTTTAGTTGTAGATGGCACAATACCTGTATTTTATTGTTTTATTTTTATGTGGAACCGGGGATCAAATCCACCTCACACATGCTAGGCAAGCACTCTACCACTGAGCCACAACCCTAGCCCCTATATGACCTCTTTATAGCAATGTGATATAAAGACTTGATAACACATAAGGCAGAGTATAAGGTCTATTATTAGCATTTG
Organism: Callospermophilus lateralis; assembly: GCF_048772815.1. Classification (NCBI taxonomy): domain Eukaryota; kingdom Metazoa; phylum Chordata; class Mammalia; order Rodentia; family Sciuridae; genus Callospermophilus; species Callospermophilus lateralis. Next base: position 509,144 of record NW_027512699.1, read on the forward strand.
GTATTTCATATCAATTTTAGTTGGGATTTTCATGAAAACTGCAGTGAACTGGTAAGTTCAGGTTGTTAGAATCTTTTTTTTTTTTGCACTCAGTCATTCACTTCATAAACATGATATACATATCAATATTATTACATTTTAGAAATTTTGCTGAAAAAATATCTGCATTATCTTGTTAACTTGAACCTTGTTAGATTTACCATTTGGTAATTTTGATACTAATTTAAATGACACTGTTTTAGAATTTAATTTTTTTTTGTAACCGTAAATTAGTCAAGTTGATTTTTATTTTTTTTATTTGCATCCAAATTAGTTGCTAAGATCCTTTATTTTTTAACACTTCATTTGTGCTCCCTTAGTTTTTATCTATATATTCTATCAGCAAATAATCATTTCTTTTGTTTCTTGTTATTTTTTACTGCACTTTTAAGAACTCCAGTAAAACGTTGAAGAGTGGTGGTAGCTGCCATCCATGTCCTCATTTTAAATGGAAAACTTTTAAAATGTCAAGATTAAACATTATTTTTGTTATAGGACTGGTTTGGGGGAGTACTTACCAGACTGAGGCCACTCCTTTTGTTTGTTTTCTGACATACAAAAAGTATTAACACTTCTATACTTATCACTTCAGTTTGCTAATATTTGAATTAGAATTGTGAACTCTATATTCATTATTTAATATCAGTATAGAATATCCTTTCTTGAAATGTCCTATCCACATAATATAATTAGCAAGATTTATACTTTTACTTACTTAATTTCTTTTTTTCACAAGCATTTGTGCAAAAGTATTTATTATATCCTTATCATTTTTATGTCTTTAAAGATATTTAGAGTCATTGATTTTAACTTTTGATATTGGCTGATTATATATATATATATATATATATATATATATATATATATATATATAGAGAGAGAGAGAGAGAGAGAGAGAGAGAGATCAATAAAACAGACAAACGCTGAGGAGAAATAGAAAGAGCTTCTAATCAGCCAATATCAAAAGTTAAATACTTTTGAAAATAATGATATGAAAATATAACATATTTAGAGTAATAGAAATTTGAACAATCCTATGGGTATCAATTAAATTTATTCCCTAGTTAGAAGCCTTTCTATACTCAAATTTCTAAAAATTTAAAGAAAACATCACAAATCAACACAAAACAAACCTATAGGCTTAGATATCATCATTGGTCAATATTTCTACATATGTAAGCAATGGCTAACCATCTTGCACAACTGCATGGTGATGGTTAATTTCTGTGCCAACTTGACTGGGCTGATGGTATAAAATTTCTGATTGCAGGTATAGCTGGTAAAACTTTTCTGATTGTGCCTTTAAGGGTGTTTCTAGAAGAGTTTAGCATTTGAATCAGAAGAATGAGTAAAAATGGTAGCCTCACCAACCTGCGTGGACATCATCCAATCCACAGAGTGCCCAAATCCAGGAAAGAGCAAGAACTCAACTCATTCTGTCTGCCTAAGCTAGGACCTCCATCTTCTGTTCTTAGATATTGCAGCTCCTAGTTCTTGGGCCTGAGAACTCTATTGTCTGTCTGTTTACATGTCTATCTTCCTCAAGCTGAATGTTTCTCTTGAATCACAAAGAGTACAAACACGTTATATTCTATATTGTGATTTTTTTTTTGAGCTTTGAGATATTTTAGAAGTGTTACATCTTTTTGATGAATAAGAACTTTTATAGAATTCTCATGCTTACCTTTATCCTTTTTCATATTAAATTTCTGTTCCTGTACTGGGGATGTAGCTCAGTGGGTACAGTGCTTGCCTTTTATACATAAGGCCCTGGGTTCAATCCCTAGCACCACCAAAAAAATAAATAAAAAAATAAAAAATATAAATATAAATTCCTGTTCCTATCATTCATATAAGATCTATAAACTTTTTATAGAGTTAGTATTTATATGGCCTAGGTTTTCTTTTCTTTCCTTTGATATGTTTGTCCTTATCTTTTTAAACAAATATACTAAGATAATTTATATTACATCTTGGTAGCATGACTACTAAAACAAAAAATAACATAGGCTGAGTGGCTTATAAACAATATATAAAAATATATATGTTATATATGTATACATACATATACATGTATATATATATATATAATAAAAATATATATGTTATATATGTATACATACATATACATGTATATATATAAGCTTCCCACAGTATAAGGCCACAGCATTGGCAGATTCAGCATCTGCTTCCTAGTTCATAGTTTAACATCTTTCATGCTATGCTTATCTGATGGAGGAGGTGGCAAAGAACCTCTCTGGGGGTCCTTTTATGAGGGCCCACTTCAATTTGTAAGGGTGTTCCCTTCATGACCTAATCTCCTCTCAAATACTTCAAATCCTAATACTTCATTTTGGTGGTTCACATTTCAACGTGAATTTCAGAAGGCAGTTGGATGTTTTTAACATAGACACTTGATCTGTTACATATAGTTTTCAATACACCAATTCAAATTGTATTTTTTCCTTTGCAGTATTTTACCTTAGATATCATTTTGTTATTTTATCCAACCTGAAAATCTTTGCCTTTCAACTGAAATATTTAACACATTTTTGTTTATATTTAGATATATGTGAGTTTAAATATGCCACATTCTTCAGTCTTCTGTAATTTTGTAATTTGTTATGTTTTTTATTTTCTTTTTATCTTAAGTCTCCTTTTTATATTTTAGTTGAACAATTTACTATTTTTCTCTTACAGTTTTTAAGTTTTATATTCTACATTTTTAAAAATTTACTGAATCCCTTATATAATGTAATTGGGTTATACATGTTGTTATACATGTTATTTTGTACAATGTTGTTATCATTGCTTGATGAAATTAACATTTATCTGATATTTCCCAATATTAATCTCCTTGTTTTCCAATTTCATTCCAATTACTTTCTTGTGTATTTATTTTTCTTCTCCTGAAATACCATATTTCTTTTATTGTGAATCTCCCTGTGATAAATCCTCCCTATTCTTATTTTGCCGAAAACATCTTTATTTTCATTTAATTTTTGAATTACAGTTCTACTGAGTCTAAAATTATAACTTGATATTCATTTTTTACATTAAAGATGTCAGTTCATTATATCTTAGTTTTTATCATTTTTGTTGAAACCCAATTGATAATCTTGCTTTTTGAAAGGCAACATATCTCTAATCTCTAGCAACTTTCGACATATCTTTGTGTTATATATCATCTTTGTCTCGAACCATTATTCTGAAATTTTCATTCTTTGACTCTTTTATTCTAGATATTTATTTGTAATCTATTTCATATTTGATCAATTCTCTTTTCAACTGTGTCGAGTATGTGTTAAGCACATTGATTGATTTCTTAATTTTAGTCATTTAACCCTACTATTTCTATTTAGAATTTTAAAATTTCCAGCCTTTTACAAATAATCTTTGACTTTTTTTTTTGAAAAAAATGAATATCATTATTTCAAAATTTGTTCCCAATCATTTAGAACTAAGTGTATATATTTCTATCCTCTATGGTTTTTATTACTGCTTTTCCCATGTTGTATTCTAGACTTCTAGTATTTCTTATTGATAGATGATTTTTTTTAAAAAAATGCTTGTTTGAAGAAATTATTTGACTCTTTGAATGATGAAATCTTACCATAGAGTGTAATAATATTTGTCTCCCCCAAATGCCTAGGGTCAAAAGGCAACTAAGATGACTTTAATCTAATTTCAGGTATTGAGAGAACACAAAATAGACCTGCAGCATAATCTTTTCAGTTTATCCTTATTTCTGTGATGTCATCCCTGGACATCTACTAGTCCCTTGTCCTTAGCCCTACATGACTGTCAGAAGAAACACTCAGCTCACCTACCAATCCATTTAGGAACTGGAAAATACTCACAGGAGAAAATATTTTGTCATGAATCTTACCCTTGGTAATTGTTTGTTGCTTTTGATAACATTTCTCCAGTCTAATTTTTCTAGTTGTCCTCAACAGGAAAGCTTGATTAGGATTATTTATTCCAACATTACTTGAAGCTCTACTGCACATTTTTTTGTCTTCTAGTCTATGACACTGGCAGGGTTCCAAAGAGAACCATAAGGCAGGCAATAAGAAAATGTAGGTGTTACAAAAACTGCAAAGAATGTTGGTGTGGGGAAGTGAAATTTCTCAGTTGAGACTATTATCCTCATTTGAATCAGACTACTAGTCTCTCAGCCAAAACATACAAATATCAAAAATAGCAATACAAAGAAGATTTCTTATAAACTCCCAAGCTTTCACATTCTATAATTAAATGTTTAAACTTAAAAAATATAAAGTGCTTACTATAACTTTAAAAATCAAAATTTCATGAGAAAAATCAAATTCATTATATTATTTTAGTATGATACATGTTTATTTAATTTTTATTACTCCTTTGACTAATGCTCATCAAATAATGTATTGACAAATTGAAACATTTGAATAATTTTGTTTCCAAAACTAAAATTTACAGTTATAAAGCAAATTTTATTCAAATGATCCATCCATAAACCAGGCTCCTTGTTGTACCTCCTAATTCTGCTGCTCTCTAATTACTAATCATTTAGAGCAACATGCACAAGGAGTGTTCATATTATTCATAGACAAAGGTAAATAAGGAAAATAGAACTGAACAAGGAGATATTTAAAGCTTTGTTCAAAAGACAAATAAGTAACACATGAAATATTTTGATAACCTTTTAGTCTTAATGCAGTGGCTTAACCTACTCAACCAACTTATTTTCAGTGCAATATGATGCAGAAGTGCTTGGAATCAGAAGTCAGGCAAACATCACTTGAATTCTGGCTTTTCAAAGTTATCTGAGCAGTGGCTGACTTCCTAAGAAAACCCTATTATTCTCAGCAATAAAATGGAGATAAAATGCTACCCACTTTCAGCATTTTCTCTAGCTCATCAACATCTTCATTCCATGAAGCCAAGTTTTGTTGTCACTTTCACTCCTATATTGCAAGCATCAAGAACTTTATCTATTAAATGGTATGCAATCAACAAATAATCATTACTCAATATGCAAGAAGCTCAGTACACTGTGTAGCATTAATAAGAGTTTAAAAAATGATAGCTATTATACTACTATTGTTATAGATTCCAATATAATTATAATCATATATTTTCCATTTGGTAAAACCAATTGGTGTGCACAATTTCTAATATGTTTAAAATAGTTAATCTAACAAGCCCTGGGTATAAATATTTAGATAGAAGTATAAAATTGATATCAGAATAATTTTTTTTTCAATTCCTATCTGACCAGAGATAGTTTTAATTTACTCTGCAACTGTGCATTATAATGTAAATTTGGCAACTTTATTTAACTATAAGAATATTTTTAAGTTATGAAGAAACTTTTAAGGACATGGTTAATATGTATACTATTACCACCTGAGTAAATATAAAAGTGAAACAATTTAAGGCTTAATGTTCAGATGTATCATTTCATTGTAGTTATTTTATCACAGAATTCGGAGACCTTTTTAAAATGATACCATCAGTCAAAATAGCCTTGAAAATCATTTTTAAGAGTCACCGATCAGTGCAAATTCTGACTGATCTCTAAAATTTACATGGCCTCCATGTACATTTTATACATATGATAGTTTAAAATTAATCAGTGCAAGAATTATTGATTAGCATTCATGCATTTACAAAGATCTACATTAAAAAACTGAGGAATATGTATGTGCTTTGCATGTGAAAAACTTAAAGCATTAGAGATTCAAGAAACAAAGATATATGGGTATTATTCTAAACAGGAAGTTTACACAAAACTCAGATCTTGAAGCTCTTTTATTTATTTAATTTTGTACAATTTACATTCTTTAAGTCTTAATTTCCTTATCTAATAATTGAATACTTATGAATTAATCAAATAAAATAGTGGAAGCAAGTTGCTTTGTTTATTTCCTAGCAAAATAAAAACTCAATACAAGCCAATTCTTACCTTTTGTTTAAATGTAAGGCAGATTACAAATATATATGTGTGTTCATTATATAGGAATTAAATTTAGTGGTAACATCTTAATGGAAAAAGCATAGTTCATAAAGTGTTCTTTTATAATCTAATAAGAGATATGCTTTTACCAGCAATCTATCAATCCAACAATTCCAGTACAAATTCCCAAAAATGGCAAATAGAGATATACAACAAAAGGAAAAGAAGAATAAATCTTCCTTAAGGACTTACAACTTCTCAGGAGACTTTTCCTCTACTGAGAATGTTTATTTTAACACAACAAATAACAAATACTTAGATTTCAGATCAAATTTTAAACACTCAGATTAATTAAATGTTATTTTATATGTTGTCTGAGTCTTTGCAATCATCTTGGATCATATAGAATTAAATACACTAAGACTTTAAGAATAAGATAAGCAAGTTCATATTAAGGGCTATTTTACTTTTCTTTTCAAATCCCACTTGAAAAGCCATTCACATATTCAACTTATTTCTTCTGAAAATATTCAAGCCACTTTTAATTAAACCGTACTGCTTTTCATGTGACAGGTCAATTCCCTTCTGTTCTTTGTGAATGGGTCACCTGGCTTTTTAATAATAGTGTGAGAAATGAATGTGGACAACTTTATTTCTTTGTTTATAATCATTATTAAATCATTTACTACTAAGTATAAAGATTAGGTTTCTCATAACATCATTCACCCGTCTAAACTATACAACACTTCTTAACATGTCACTATCCCCTACATAAAGAGTTCCCATTTCTCTATAATTTAGCATTTATTCAAAGCTGAAACTGAACTGTTTATCATGAACATTATCATAGAGAACTTCTCACCTGAGTCTACATTTTTAATATAATCTTTACTCATCTTGATAAGATACATAAAATAGACTTTTTTCTGATAGGTTAGGCTGAGAAAGGAAGACTGTAATAGCATTTTGTGACTCTGGATACAAGATTTTTTCCCCATGAACTTGACCTACTAAGTGAATGGAATTCCATTCTGGTCCTGGTCCTCTTCTGATCTCATTCCCAGTAATGTTCCTATACAATTTTAATTTTACCGACATAAAATATGCTACAGGCTAGAACCCACCAGAACCCAAGGTCCCTGCTCCATTCCCTTCATCCATGTAACTGCTCTCCACTGTCACATGAGGAGATCCTTTCCAGATGCTAGTGGGTTTTATTCAACTTTCTGCTCATAGGACTTTAATATTTTATGCTGCAGTGCAAACATTATATTCCTTTAGGTCATCCAATTTATCTCTTTTCCCTTTTCCTAAAACTTAGTTTTTCTACACTATGCTTTCATTTATGTATCTGTTATCATTGTAACAATTATATTTCACGTGCTTACTATACTGGGGAAGGAATGCAGTACAGTGAAGAGCATAAGTCCTGCTTCTCTTGAATCATTTTCCACTAGGCATTTTCACTTGTCTTAATACCAGTTTTTCTTCCTCTAAATGGGGATAAACAAAAGCTAATTCTTAACAGTACTATAAATACAAACCCAACTCTAACCATTTTTACCTAGGTTATGGAGGTCCTTTAATGAGTTATTAAAAAAAATTAAAAAGAGAGGCTTGTTAAAAAGAGCTGCTGAGGGGAATGAAGTAAGGGGAGAGATAAGCGGGCAGGAAGGATAGTAGAATAAATCTGACATTATCACCCTGTGTACATATATGACTATACAACTGGTGTGATTCTACATTATGTACAACCAGAAGAATGAGAGATGATACTTCATTTATGTATGATGTGTCAAAATGCATCCAATTGTCATGTATAACTAATTAGAACATTTTTTTTTAAAAAAGAAAGTTTTCAAAAAGAAAAAAAAGTACTTTGGAATGTGACTGGCAAAGAATGAGCTTTTAATAAATGTTATGGCTTGTATCACAGTATCTAGTGCTACTACTTTCTGTAGTTTAAATCTGCCATGTAATCAATAGCCAAGTCTGATATCTGTTAGAATAATTGCAATCTAACTGAATATAATATTCACTCTTCATTATAAACTAGTTATTCCTCTCCCAAAAGAATTCTCAATATTTTTGTCCACTATTTGTTTATGTTGTTTCTCAGTCTGTAATGTCTTCCTATCACTTTTAAATATTAGTTTAAGGAAAATAAAGGGAATGAACAGAACACTCCATGGACCATACTGTAATTGGAAAGACTTGCATGGGTTCATATAGGATAGGACCGAGCATAACTTAGAGATTGTAACAGATCAGAGGTAAAGAAGCTATTGTGGAAACATGTTCAAATCAAAGGCGTAGAGGGCTTGGGCTAAGTTCATGGTAATAAAAGTGGAAAGATAAAGGGTTTGTGAGATATTGCTAATAAGGAATAAATAAAATTGAGAGCCAATCACATTTACTTAGTTGAAATTTTCAATCAATTTAAACATGAGTTGGATAAGAATATTTAAGTTTCGGGACTGGGGTTATGTCTCAGCAGAGGAGTGCTCGCCTCGCACATTCAAGGCCCTGGGTTCGATCCTCAGCACCACATAATAATAACAAATAAATAAAGTTATAAAAAATAATATGTAAATTTCATAAACAAGCAATATATATACATATATCTTTTATATACACTGGTTTTAAACACTGGAGACATGTGCCTTGTGTGTATGTGTGCGTTTGTGTGCGTGTATGTATGTAAGTGTGTGTATGCACATGTGTATTAGTAATGATGAAGAAAAAAGGATTACCAAAATGTATATTTTTGTATACTTAATTTATACATGAAGTGTTACAAGAGTGAGGAAAAAAATAAATTCCATTACTGGTGAATACATATTACTGCCAATAATAATGTTTTAGGTACTAATTATATTCCAGGTACTACTAATAATAGATAAGCAACAGAAATCAAGACACTATATATGCCTGAATTCATTGTATCTATATACTTCTGGGTTGATGGGGATGAAAAATCTGTAAAACATAATATACTTTTAGGTATGAGCATTAAATATTTGGATAAGTACATTGATTGACAGTTGTGAATAGGGACTTTGCATGTGGATTGCAAATGTGCTCTATATCACCATGTATAAAGAGATATTTAATACTTGTTTACAATATATTAGCAGTAAATATCACATTTTATTTGAAACTCAGTCTGGGCAACCTCATGTAACTACTGCACTGCGTACAACACGAATATCATCATTACCCACAATAACAATAATAGTTTTGGTAACTACAAGGAGACTCTCGAGTGTGCATAGGGTCTAAAGGATAAGGTAACTCATATGGCACTGAAAGTGCTAGATGTGTATTATGCACTATAAATCTATTATCTTCTTGAATTTTCAAGAAAGCCTTACCAATTATGTAACATTATTATTCTTTATATATTAGAGTGAAGAAAACTAAAAAAGAAAGAAAGAAAGAAAGAGTAAGACAATAACAAAATGGAGAAAACAAATTAAATTTTATAATTTATAGTTATGAATAAAATTTGTGAGGTGAATTTCTCACTTTCCTTATTTTTTCCATACTATGAATAATTAATAATGGCCACCCATGGAAAATAAATCATTAAATATTTTCAGGTTGTGCCCACATTTCATTCATGTATTAGTTTTTTATAATACATCCTGACAGATTATTAATCCTATATAGGAAAAGATAGTATATTTTTCTCTTTAGTTGCATTTAATAAACAGCATAAGTCCTGACATACTCAGGGACTCATCGCAAGAGTCATTTTTCACTTTGGGCTTTCAGTCTGCTTCCACATTCAGCTCCACCCATTTTCTGTCATCACATCTCTCATTTGGGGATTTCCAATCATGCATAGACTTGGTGGGCAGCAGTTCAATTTCTACCAGTAAAGAAACCAACAAAGCCACACACAGTGGCCCACACCTGTAATCCAGCTCAGGAGGCCAAGGCTGGAGGATCATGGGTTCAAAGCCAGCCTCAGCAAAAGCAAGGCACTAAGCAACTCAGTGAGACCCTGTCTCTAAATTCAAAATAGGGCTGGGGATGTGGCTTAGTGAGCGAGTGCCCCTGAGTTCAATCCCTGGTACCAAAAATGAAACCAACAAAATTAGATTTTCCTTCTCATTTCACTAAGACAACACATATGCCTCTAGTTCTATCACACACACTGTTGCTAGAAACTATGGAGAGCGTAAGATAATCTTCATAGAAAAAGATTGAAAGCCTGACCTAGGAGAGGACATGAAGTCACTCACTGTAGCAACAATAACAGCTTCCAGAGGACAAGAACCTCTCAGGTGTGAACTGTGACCTGTTTCCTTCTGCCTCGGCCAATGGGCTAGGCTCCAATTTGAAGATAAGTAATTCAGATTAAATCTAGCTGACCCTGGGAATACATCTTTTGTATCTAAGAAAGGAGACATGGATTAACTGATAATATGAAGGGTAACAGAATATGCTACCCCATAAAGAAGCCCTTTAGTCAAAGGATACTTGTGAGTTAAAGGCATTTAAAAATCAGCAGATACAAGAAGGGCAAGCTGACCACTTCTCTTCTCTTTGAAAGCAGACCACTCCCTGCTCCCAACCCAATATGGAAGTGTCCTTCCATCCCAGCAGAAAAAAGGAAAGCAGCTTTCCCATCCGGAGACAGGATGGGAAACCTTTCCTACTCATTACATTTGTCTTGTATTTTCTTTTTCACAATTTACTGCCATTTGTATACTCAGCATTTATGTGTTCAACTACTTTTCTTTGTGTTTTCATTTTCTTATCAGGGCCCTTGAGCCATGTAAAACTTGTGTTCAACATATTTGTATGCCTTTTTCCTCATAGCCTGGCTTATGTCAATTTAATTTTTAGATCCAGATGAATAACCTAAGAGGATAGAAGTACAGTTTTTCCGAATTCCAAACCATCATAGATTCATGGTTTAAACAGTTATATACTGTATCAAATTTCCCTTTGTATTCAAAATAGGGAATGTTTATGATCCAATATCTTCCCTTTTAACATTGTTTAGAATAAAAAGAGTGTATTTATTCTCAAGTATTGTTGCCATTGGTATTTGTGTGTTACATTCTCATCTCTGGGTGTGGAAACAGACACCAGAAAAGTGATTCTAAAAACTTAGATCCTGCACATCTATTGTATTGATATTTATTTTATATGAGAATCCCTAAACTCATTCTTTAGTATGCATTTAGTTAAAAAAAATCAGAGTAAAGCAGGCAAGCACTGCTATAAGCTAAAGAGAACAATACCCATCATTAATCCATTCAAATTCTGTATCTGAGACATTTTCTATCAATATGTTAAGTTGCTTCCTAGTATTTCCTGTTACTAGTCTATGGCTCTTCCACTGTATTTCTTTGACTAATTTTAATTGCAGTTTGGTTATGCTTCAATCTACTTTTCACATACTGTTTCAAATTTTTTTGCATTTGAATTCAGATTAGTTGAGTGCTAAGGCCACGTGAGAATCAATATCTAATATATTTCTGAATGCAGTCCTCAGCATTTTTATCTTGAATTAAAACAACTTGACATGTTCACAGTACCACCTTTAATCAAGTGTAACCATAAACTACAAAGAATTGAAAATGAAATGAGTCTAAGACATTTCACACTCCAAGCAGTCAGATGATAATAAGTTTCCACCTGTTAACATATTAATAGCAGTGTTAAAGAGCACAATGTGCTGGAGGTATTACAAGCCTGTGCAATTTTACATGTGTCAAGAAATGGTTTGCTTGTTAGCAACTGGTTATAGTATCAAAGCAGAATGAATTCCATAGGGAATGCTGGTTGTGTGATTAAAAAAAAATAAAAAAGGAAATCTCGGTTTCTTGAGTTATTTAAAATAACCCATGGAAAGCCCTGGATAACACAGCAAGAAGGACATGACTCTGGAGGGTATTAGATGACCTACAGAAATAGATCGTTTCCATCCCTAATGTCTGTGATTAATATGTCATGATTTTGAAAGGTGCACTCAGGAAGAGCAGCAATACAAAGAGACAAGGCATGGCACAGAGGAGGGGCATCCAGTACCCGTGACTGAGGTAATAAAGTCAGGTAAAGCATATGGTTAGACCTTCTCAGGAGCATCTGGGGCTTGTTAAAAAATGATGTTCATAAGGGTTACTTTGTTTTCATCAGTGATTTTTTTTATATTGGGTAAATTAAAGAGTGTTTTAGTATAAAAGTGAAAGTCTGAATATGCAAGAAAATAAAGCAGGATAAACACATTTAGAAAGTGCCAGTATGCCCAGGAAAGGTTTTTATGGTTGGAGAATTGAAAACAAAACACCCACAAAAAGCTCCTCACTAGGTTCTCAATTAATACCTAACTTAATTCCTAGAATAACTGTTCCTGTTTGTTATCTGCTTTTCTAAACATAACATTAAGAAAACCAGGGCTGGTGTAGCTAAGTGGTAGAGCACTTGCCTAGCAAGTTTGAGGCACTGAGTTCAATCCTCAGCACAAAATGAAAATGAATTTAAAAAAGGTGTTGGGTCCAACTACAACTGAATAAAAATAAAATAAATGAAATGAAATGAAATACTATTTTTCCATACGTAACTGGATGGAAAAAAAGTTTCAGAAGTAAATCGTTTGAAGTCTTTTTGAGATCCAATAGAGGAGATCCCAAAAAAGAATAAATTTCCAAGAAGAGGAAAATATTCTTGAGGGGAAAATCAAGTTATTTAAAAAAAAATCTTACATAAAAATCGTGACAATTGAATTCAGCACTTTTTTCAACATTTTCTTTTACATAATCTCATGTTTGCCAGATAGTCTTACACACATCTTCCCTCAGTGAACCCTAAGAATAATATCAATGCCAATCAGTTCACAATTCATAAATGCTCATCTATTTGCTGATCATCTTGTTGATTTTTCATTTGGCCTATCATGTAGTTTCTAATTAATATACAAGATTACATTTCTTGGCCAAGGAGAAATGGAGCTGCTTATGCATTATGGCTGTGGTTTTTTGGTAGTTGTTTTATTTTTGTTATGTTTGGTCTTTCAAGATAATATAAAATTGCACAAAATCATGGTGTGAGTAAGATAATGCAAGTATAAATTTGCATAGTAAACAGTAAAGAAAATGCTCTGAAAAGTAATCATGGCTTCCTTGAAAACAGTAAGGTGCCCTTAACCAGCCTCCTGTTGTGACACAAGACTGAATCTAAACTCTTCTGAACCAATAGGAGGCAGTCCACAAAGCCCACAGGGAGAACCTTCCCAGCATCCAGATAATCAAGGAGGCCCCAGAACACCATTATGCTCACCACACACAGGGAATATCCATATAGAAGCATTTTGATTATTTATTTAGCATACCAGGTTTCACATTTTAGATTGGGAAGAATTAATAGAAGCATGCTGATAGCATGCCTGCTACAGGATAGGAAAAATTTGTAGTTTGCATCTCCTACTGAGCATAAACAGAAAGCATGCTCTTCAATCAGTGGCAAACAGTTCACATAAAGCCACATGTACAAAATGGACACTAATATATATATTTTACAAACAAGATTACAAGTATAGCACAATACCTGTACAATTTTAAGAACAAAAGCTCAGTGATCATAAAGGTAACCATACCTAAATTAATTACTGAAATCATAAGCCTTCTCAAAATGTATTCCACTGTATATGTTTGGATAGCTGATGTTTGAAAAGCAAAAAAGATCCCAAATGCAGGGTAAAAATGGGAAGTTTTGCTTGCTTTTATAAATGTACAATGAACTATGTTACCTCACTAAAGACTCAACTGATTTAAAATGAGAGAACATGGGGCCCATACTATTAATACTTTTTGAAACAGTATTTCCTCAAACAAATCTGAAGAGCTCTTTCTAATCAATTACAGTACAGAAGGTGTATCGGTTCAGACTTAGAATTTGTATTTTTCTGTCACCAAGAGAAAAAAAGGGGAAACTTTAATATTTTTCAATATGTTTGAAAGTTTCTAAAATAAGTAAAAAAAAAACCCTACTATGCTTATATTTAAATTTATTTCATAAATCACTAGTTCTTAGTGGTTATATGTATGTCTGAATGTGTGTGTGTGCTTTCTCTGGGGATTGAATCCATAAATATACATGGATTCTTCTACCACTGAGCTACATCTCGAGCCCATAAATCACTTTTTCTAAAAAAAGCTTAACAAATCTATACTTGTCACCGATTTATCTCTTACTTTATTTTATCAACCTGAAAAACTAATGTCAAAACAATGGATATGACACAGATTAAACATATCATTCTAACTATTTGAAACTAAAAGAAAAAAAATATTCAAATTGATCTCTCTCCTGAGGATTTTTCCCCCCACCAAATTAAAAAAAAATAACTTTGCCAGAGGCTCTTTAACAAAAAATCATAGCATTTGGAGTTATTGCAAATACATTCTGTCCAAACCACTGTAATAATCTGTAATTGATGTCTATGATTCTCTTTATACAAAACATGAGTGCATTTTAACTTATATCATCTGAATGCTTTCATATTATTTTGTGAATACAATTCAAAATTGCTACATGTCCTAAAGGATTCTTTGCAAACTGGTCCATACTAACTTCTTAGGTTTTGTATTCTAACAGTGTTCTCTTAGTGTTTTTAGATTCAGAAACACTGGCCTCATGATGCGTCTTCAGAAACACCTGGCTTAGGGTTTGCACACCTCTTATCCTGTTCCAGGAAAGCTCTTCTCCAGACCTTGGTGTAACTAGCTTCTTTAAGGACAGGGTTCTGCTCATGCAACTGTCTCATCTAGAAAAGGAACCTCTTAACCACAGCATCCAAAAAAGTTGACCTGTAGGCATATCATTATATAAGAATTTATCACAGTATTTGTAATTGTAAGAATAATCGTAGTTATTCACTTTTCCTCTTTCCACTAGAGTATAAACTGTATGAGAGATGACTTTCGGCCCTTTTTGCAACATTACCTCTAATATCGAGGAAAGCATCTGGCCCATAAAATATACTCAAAAAGTACTTTGAAAATGAATAAACAATCAATTTATATATGATGAAACAAATCTGGACTAATTTAAAATCTCCTGGAATGCATGTAATCATACAGAAATCTATAGCAATTTTATTTTTATTAATTGCAATACCAGTTAACTCCAAAGAACAATTGTATTCTTTAAGTTACATAAATATTTCCAATAGAAGTTTATATAATTTGATGGTCCTAATAAAAATCCAATTTGTTTCTTAATCAGTTTTATTTGCAAGTATTGTTTCCTACTAATGGAATGCAATATAATGAATGAAGTATGAAATTTTTAAATTAGAATTATGATTTGGAAATCAAAATTTGTGTTGTTGGAATACATATATTACTATTCATATGTGTAACAGAAACATATATATGTGTACATGTATGTTATATTATGTTTATATTACATATATATGTATATATACACTCACACATATATATATGTGTGAATATGAATATATATATATATATATATATATATATATATATATATACACATATATAGTGGTTTTATCAATTGTATGTCAATAGGACAAGTGAACTTGCTGGATTCCTATAAAAGGTCATGCCCATGGTGATCTAGCAAACCCTCATTGTATGGCATTGCCAATGAATGATATATTTTAATGTTAAATATTTAGCTCCTGGTTAAGAATTTAAAAATTACCTCTGCATATCATGTTCTAATTATATAACACTCCTTTCTCAATATGGAATATGCTTATTTTATGTCAGTGCCAACCACTAATATTCAGGATATTGCAGACCTATTTATACAGCAATCTCTTTCCTTTGAGATTCTTCCTGTGTTGGCTAACATGTACAATTTAAAATAACTGTTACCAAATGACTTTAAAGGAAGAAAATAATATTGTGCATGGATCCTCACACTTTAGAAAACTCCCTACTTTTTCTTTCTGGGTGACTGAAATATCATGAATTTCAATAGCTTTGTTCACTGCACTTCAAATAACTAAATGATTCTGTTAATGGAACTTGAGCCACCTGAGAGTGGTAATCATAAAAAATGTTTTGAAGTTATCATCCATTAAATTTTTTATTAACTTATAATAGATCAAGTTAACTGGATGTGGCATCCTCTACCACATCTTGAAAAATGATACTTTGTCTAGGAATTGAATATTGATCCTTCTTTCAATACAGACTAATGACTCTTATGAAGCTAAAGTATAGTTATAGCACACATACCTCTCAAATCCAGGCAAAACTAAACCTGTATTTGCTATTTTTAAGCAAAACTATGCTTTTACTAATAATCCACCAGTGGAATTTTCATGATGGTATAGGAGCTGAAAGAATATTGTGAATTGCAAAATACATAATCAATTAAGCATTGTTGTCACTGTTTCCAAATTGATTTAAAAACCATAAATTTACTTTTAAAGTGATAGGTACAGCTACATATTTTAAATTTACCCCCCATTTTTTGTAGTTGCACATGGACAGCATGCCTTTATTTATTTTTGTATGTAGTGCTAAGGATTAAACCCAGTGCCTCACACATTGTAGGCAAGTGCTCTGCCACTGAGCCACAGTCAGTGGCTTAAACTTGCTGATTTTTAAAACCAAACGCTGTTTAGTCATAAAAATTCCTTGAAAGACAATACAGGTGCTTGTAACTAAATACAGACATTGTGAAAATATATAAATTAAGTATAATCAAGTTTGAGATTTGTTTTTGTTTTTCCCCCCCAGACAACACAAATTTAACTCAAGCTCTCTTTCCTTAAGGTACAAAAGTGTTTGTTTAAAAAAAATCATTTTACCATGAATCTTAAAGTCTCAAAATAATACTTGTATGCTACTTGATCATTTTCTGTTGGCACCTTACAGCAGAAAAACACAATTTTAAAAAAGAATCAAAGAAAACAACTTTTTGTCGGACACCTTTCATACAATTAATTACCAAGCCCTTGGAAATGATGGAGTTTTTTTTTTTTTTTTGGTTTGCTTTTCTGCCTACCTTCATACCACTGCCTTTCCAAACTTCCTGAAGTTCAAGCTATTTTTTTAAACTTTATATTATACAATCACATAGGTAACAGAAGTTTCATAAATCAGAAATTATTAACATGACACATTATAAAGAGATCAACATGATATGATCCCAGCCAAGATACCTGCTGTTCAGAGAATCTCCTCCTCTTTCCTACTCCATCTCTTCTCCAGCCTGACACTATATCTTCTTAAACAATATACTGCTTTGAATTTAATTTTCTTGATCCCCTTTTTATAATTCTGCTAGCTGAATCTAAAAATATACATGCGTTAAATGATATTATTTTTGTTCTGAACTCTAGAACAGTTTTATTGGACTCCTATGTATGTCACATGGAGATATAATTCATCAATATTTGCCACAATAGGGTATTCTATGTATATAGCATGTAATATTTCAATCAGAAAGGTTGCTGAAAAATTTTATTAATTCTAATAAGAATACTTGTAAACTTTTTAGTTTCTTAGAACACACATATATCCCTGAAGAAATGAAGGTTGCTATATTTTCCGTAATGCTTCTTCACAAATTGTAATTTTTATTTTAATTTTTTTTTTGCTTGACTGAACTCTCCAGAACTTTCAGAAAACAATTAAGTGGCAGGAATTAATGCCAGTCCCTCTTTTAGCTTTATCTTGAAGAAAATGGTATATATATATATATACACCCACACACACACACACACACATACATGCATTTAATATTTATATATTAAGTATATAATATTTCAGTATATTATATATATATATATATATATATATATATATATATATATATATATATATATATTATTCCATACTGAAATATTGAGAATGGTGTGTTCTCCGATTTGTTTGTAGGTATATTTTTTTTACATTCACATGATTAAGGAAATATCCTTTTTTATATTTTACTGTTTTCTTCCCTTTTTATTGTGAACAGTTTATATTTAACCAGTGTTTTTTTTTTAATCTTTTGAGCTAATGTGAAGTTCCTTCTTTATCATGAGATATTACCATTTTGTCAAAAGATAAATGAATCATGAATTCTCCAAGTGGGCACAAATGCCTGAAATGAGTATATATTTTTTTTTTTACAGATAAGACTTTCTCTATTTCACTTAATAGTTTTGTATGCAGGAATTTGATTGAAAATGATGTAACAATAGTCATTTCTTTTTTTTTCTTTTTCTTTTTTTTTACTTTCTTAGCCTTTTACTTGAATACACAAACACAGTAACTACACATCATGTTCAACCTCAAGAATAGAATCCTAATTAGAATAAGTTATAGTTCCTGTATGTATAATATGCCAAAGTACATTCTTTGTTATGTTTATATAAAAAGAACAAATAAATTTAAAAAAAGAAAATGTGATCTTAAATAACACTTCTTAAAAAAAAGAGAGACAGAAAAATTAAAAGCAAAGCACACTATCAATAAAATTTGTAAGAATAAGTTCTAATTAAAACTGGTCAGCATGGGCCAAAGGGACAATAGTCATCTCTTACCTCTCCTTGCTAGGTTGTAGTGTTTAGTCAAAGTTTGGGGGAATTAAGTGCTCCATCATTATTTCTTTTATATGGAACAGTTTGTGAAGCACCACTGGTTTCTTGGCACCTATTTAGAAATGGGTAATCATCAAAATTAGGTTTGAACCTTTTATGTGTGAAAATTGGAAAAAACATTTAATTTCTGTAATAAGTATAATAACATTAAGGTATTTTATTTCTATTTTTGAGAATTCTGGAAAGGTGTTTATTTCTATAAATTGTGAAATAGTTTTCACTCAAATTCTCATTTTAGCATAAGTGTGCTTATAACTTATACATTGTTAATGACTGTCCTAGCGTACCTATAGCAATGTTTTCCATTTCATTTCTAAAATTTTTGTCATCTCTTATTTTGTTCATTTATAAATGACTTATTATGTCTATTAATATATTTGATGAATTTTAGAAAGTATATGAATAGATTTTGTTCCTTCTAGTTTGACTGTTTTAAGTTGGATAATCTATTTAACTTATGGAATTATTGATATTTTATTTTATGTTGAGTTACATGTTACATTCTATTTTTCTTGCCTATTCTTCTCCTTTTATCTTTGGCTACTTAGCTTTTTTGTGATCACCAAAAGATACAAAGAAAAAATGTTCTTCAATTTTTTGCTTTGATATTTTAGAACAAGTATACTCTTACTATTTTCTTTTAGTGGGTAATCAAAAGAATCACAATAGTCTTGGTTTTGTCTCATGGACTCTTGAATCTTCCTGGTTTTTGCTCCCTGTGATCACATCCTAGTTTGCTAAATTTAAAAAGAAAATGACCTGAAGAGATATTTTGAGATTAATTAATGTGTTACCTTTATCCAAAGGTGATTGTTTCTATTTGTTTTCTTGCTTTTGCAAGATGTTTGGGAAAACCAGAAACCCAGAATTCTTATAATTTTTGTAAGTGCTTGAGAATTTTCAAATTACCAACATGGCATAAAGCTAGAAAGCAATACTTTTGGGGGTGGGTGCTTTGCCTTTAAGTGTAAGGCCCTCTGTAGCTTCATTTTAAGATTTGGTCAACAGAGCTAGGGAAGTTTTCTGGAAGTTTTCAAAAAACCCAGCTCAGCTTTCAGTCACCTCTTATGCATTGGCAAATGTCTCTAGAAAATTTCTGGAATGTTGAAAAAATAATTTATGGTTTTGGTATTTTTAACAAGAAATTCTTGTGGCATTTTCATTATCTTCAATGAGAAGATGAACTACCTAATTCACCTTTACTGGAAGAGAGATCTCTTGAGTCTGAGGTGTTCTTATGATATATATAATTTGAAAATATATTTTACGGTTAAGATTTTTCTGTTATTTCTTTCTAAATCATGTTTTTTCCTCCTCCTCCTAGTGTAACTTAGAATTAATTTGCATTAGTAAAATCCTGCAATTACATTTTATGAGCCTGGTTTCACATGCCATGATGCCTCTTTTTACCACTCAAAATTCTCAGAAAATATAATGATTACATTTTGGCTGTAGCTCCCTTATTCTCTCAGCCATTTACAGAGTTGGTAGTTGGACAACTGGCAATCTGGGACTGTTCTTTGCACTAAGCAATAGCTCTCTGACAGAGGTACTCACATGTTTTTAAAGCATTTTATATTATCTATTCAAAGAATCAGTAGATATCCAAAAATTATGGAAAACCACGTCCCTTAAATGTGTGGTACACATAGCAATTTTCTCTCCAGTGCCCAGTACAAGACAGTATGCTCTAAACCATTTTCTTTCTTTGATTAAAGTATGGTTCAGAAAGAAACTAAACATAACTTACAATTTTCCAAGGAATCCCTTATGTAGCATTAGTAGTTGCTAAAAATGTTGTTCATATCAAAACATTTAACATTGTGATTTCTCATTTGATAATATGTATCTCCTATACTGAAAGCATGCCCTAATGATTATAAAATTAAACCTCAGATAGTAAAAATAATTAACTTGACTTCTTCAATGAGATATATAAATATTTAATATAGACTCTAATTTTTATTTTCAAATACATCAGAAACCCAAAGTACGATGAAGCATAATACTATGTTCCTACAAGTAAGTACAAATAAATCTTGGTATTAGACTATATACTTTTTTAAACATAAGAAAGGAATAAAAATTTATAGGAAAGTTAGAGTTTAATTTCTTTTTTACCCATAATTTCATTAAAATTCACCTGTTCCCTAACCACAAGTAATGAATTTGCGCCGTATATTCTTCTAGTTTTGTTTTTTACAAATGTATATGTTGTTGTATTTATTATTGTTGTTTTTATATTCATGATCTCATTTCACAACTTAGTTTTTTCACTTGTTTTTTGATACATTTATCATGTAAACATACCAAATCACTGCCAAAAAAATAAGTTTTAGGGGTTTAGAAATAAAGAGAAAAAAATTTGACATTTACCACTCTTCCTAATAAATGAATTTAATGTTGTTATTAAAATCATGTTATAAAAATTTTAAAGACTTCATGTGTAGAGACAATAAAACATGCAAACACTGAAAAATGTGATCTTAGTGACAAGTAAGTGTTTAATAAATTTTATTTCCAGGCTATTGCTTGATACATAGTAAATTTCTCAAAAACATATCTATTTAAACAATTTTTAAAGAATATCAGAGTTAAAAACAAAATAGAAAGGAAAAGTTTGCCATAAGGGAAATCCTGCATTCTTCCAAAACTCTGTTTAATTTTTTTGAGGAGAAATGAATAACTAAAGTAGACTCATAGATTTTTCAGTATAATGTAAAAGGCAAAATAAATATCGTACTCTAACACAAAATTTTCCAAGTGTTAGTAACAGACAACAGTAATTTTACAATAATTTATAGATAAATGATTTATTTAAACTATGAGGATAATCTACATCTGATTTTCTGGACTGAAATCCTTTCAGGTAAGCCCTATAAATATGAGTGTCTATATACAGAGTGTTATTTGAGGAGTTTAGATAAAATTGCATTTACAGAAAATGCCAATGGAACAATTAACTTACAGAGAAGTAGTACAAGTTTGTTCAATGAGGTTTACAACTACATAGAGAAAGAACAGGAAGTAGTTTAGCAGGCTTTTCAAAATCTTCACATGGAAACATCATATTAGAGTTTCCAAAAAAAAAAAAGTGTGATTCCTGGTATTTAATACATTTGAACTTAGAACCCATACTCAGTGTAGTTTTAATTTGCTTTTCCCTAATTGCTAATGATGTGGAACATTTTCTTATATATTTCTTGGCCATTTATATTTCTTCTCATTTGAGTTTCAATGCCAGACATTGAGAATATAAACAATAATAAATGCTTAAAAGGATATGAGAAACAGGAACACATTTACAGTGTAGGAGGAATGGTCAATTAGTACAACTACTATGGAAATCAGTATGGAAATTCCTCAGAATATGAGGAAAGGAACCACCACATTATCCAGCTATACCACTCCTTGGTATTTATCCTAAGGAATTAAAGTCAGCATAACTGTAATAATACAAGCATACCCATGTTTATAGCAGCACAATTGCTAATAGCCAAACCATGGCACCAACCTAGCTGTCCATCAGTAGATGAATGGATGATATCAACAGATAAATGGATGAAGAAAAGATTAATTCAGCTATAAAGAAGAATTAAATAATATCATTTGCAGGACAATGGATGGAAGTCAAGAATGTTAAGCAAAATAAGCCAAACTCAGAAAATCCGGGTTGTATGTTTTCTCTCATATGTGGAAGCTAGAGAGGAAAAAGAGAAGTGTGCATATATGTGGGAAGTTTGGGGAGCATATCATGAAATTTAAATGGAAATCAATAGAGTAAAGTAAAAGGACCAGGGTGTGGGAGATATATTAAAATTATATGTATGCAGATTACATGCATATTACTGTTATGTGTAATTTAAATATGTGTGTACATATATTTCTGATAGTAATAAAAGAAAAAAAAAGGGTAAGAATCATTCTAGGTATAATTGATGCTGATATTTTCAAGTACAAAAAAAACTCTTTAAATCAAAGAGTTGTAATCATAAATAAATTATATATATATTCATGAAAATAAAGTAACTGTGTTTGAAATTTCATTGTAGTTTAAAGGACTTATTTTATTCACAAAGAAATATTTCTTTTAGTGCTGAAATTTGTTCTATATTATGAAATGATAAATATTTTTATCTTTATCAATTCTGTATTAAAATAAATTATTTAACAAAATTATATGGTAGGTTAAAGTGTAGCTTAACTAATTTTCAGACCTACATACTAAGTTGATTTTACTTACAAATATGGAAATAAGCAGTGATATATTTCAAATTCATCCCAGAGGCTATTTTAAACTCCTCATTTAAAATACAGTTTTTGTATTCCATGTCATGGTACAAACAAAATTACATTTAATATTATTGAAGATGCTTCTTGTTTAATGATGCTGTTATACAATAATATTCTATTATGCCATCAGTATAAAAGATTCCATTATGTTGGTATAATTGTCATCAATTATACATTGTAAAATGCAAATATATTACTAATTGAAATTGCTTAGTAAAGCTAAAGCTTTACTAAGGTGTGTTTTTTGTTGAAGATATGAAAAAAATAAAACATTTAGTTTCTTTAATGACACATTTTTTGATTTCTGGGCACATGTCAATAACCGATGTGCCAAGGAATAGTATGACACATTATTAGTTTTTTGATGTTCTTCATTCTTCAATTAGAGTCAACTAAAATTATTCATATCATTCAGTTATTCTTCCCTCAAATTAATTTTAATATTTTTGATAAACTGGAAAAAACATGTTTTGATTCAATAGTTGTAATTACAATGGAAACTCTTAATGTTCAAGAAGATAATTCAACATAATGTACTGCATGAGACGGGAATGGCAAAGTAAGCTTAGAAAACTCTCTTCTATGAATTTGCTCAGAACAACAGGAAAATGATCAAATTAAGTTTTCAAAATTCTGGAAACAAGCTTAAGAAGTACAAAAATCCTGGAGTCTTGACTCAAGAAATGAACTGAATATTGGCAATGACAGTGAGCTTTGTGGCATTTTAACTTGCCCTATTTCCATTCCCTTTTTCTTTATTGTAGGCTTGTAAGCCACTGATGGGGACACAGTGCAGGCTAAGAGTTCCTCCAATGCCTTCTTCTCAATGAATGGTCTTTATATAAGCTTTCTGGACTCCTTGGAAAGCCCCCCTTACAAATGCTTTCTTATTTGATCTAATTCAGATCAGCTACTGTGAGAATGAGATCACTGGTCACTTCCAGGGACTTTTGGCAAAAATTATCAAAGGCAGTTCATTGCTTAACACAGCAGTTGCTTAAAGTGCCTAGAATTGGATCAAAAATTAAACAACAACAACAACAACAAAAAAATGTTTTTCAAAGCTGAAAAACAAGAGGTCAATAGGTTCATTAAAAACTTGTAAGGCATTTCATGCTTCTGCAAATGCCACACACAAGACTCTGCAAGCCTGAGTAGGAGAGCTCTTCCTAAGATAGACTTTGAAAGACCCTAAATTCTCACCTTCAGCTGTCCTTGATACTGCACATGTAGGAACTGGAGAATAAGCAGAGTTTTAAAAGGTCTGCCTAAGCTCCTAAGAGCATTGATAAACCATTAGCTACATTAAGCAGACAAAAAGAAAGACTGATGTATTAATATGAGAGATGACAGAAGAGAATTATTGTCAACTTGGCAGAAATAAAAAGATTATAAGGGAATCTCTTATATGAACAGTTTTTTTGCCGACAAATAACCTACCTAAAATGAAAGTGATGAGGCAGGGTATCTGAAAGGAACTATAACAAAGAAAGTGATTCAACAGTAATGAAAAAATTTCCACCTGGCTTCACTGTTGACTTCAATCAAATATTTATAGAAGAATTAACACTATTTTCCCACAAACACCTCAAAAAATTGAAGTGAACAATTCTCAGCTACTATGAGACAAGTATTACCTTGATACCAAAATCAGACAAAGTCATCCAGGAAGCAAAGAAAGAAATGACAGACAAATATCCTTTACTACTTACAGACACAAATATTCTTAACAAAATACTAGTCTGCCAAATCCAGCAATATATAAAAAATTACACTTTATTGCCTTGTAGGATTTTTGTCAGTAATGCAGGTTTCTTCTATGTATCAAGGCAACACACCCTATTATTAGTATAAAGACAAAAACCACATGATAATCCCAGGAGATGCAAAAGAAACATTTTACAATATCCAACACCCTTTCATGTTAAACACTCAGCAAAGTTGAAATACAAAAGAACTGTATCAACTTAATAAAAGGATATGTACAAAAAAAAGAAACCTAGAGCTAACATCATATTTAATGATAACAGACTAAAGCTCGTGCTTCAGGATTAGGACTGTTCATCCTCATTTTGGAGGTTCCAGCCGGGACAACTGAAAATCATTAAATAGAACTCTTCCAGAAAAAAAAAATAAGAAATATACTGTCTGTATTTAGATGACTGCAGATGCAGCTCAGCGGTTAAGTGCCCCTCGGTTAAATTCCCAGTATCTCCCTCAAAAAACAAAAAACAAAAAACAAAAAAAAACACTCTTGGAGCTAATGGGAGAGGTAAGCCACCGAAGAAAGACACAAAATCAATATGGAAAGATTATTTTTATCTCTAAAACTAGCAATAACCAAATATACAGGTATTTGAAAGAACAAAATAAAAATAGGAATAAAAATAACAAGAAGCAGATAAATATTAACTAAAAGAATCTAAATAGATAAATGATCCCAAATTTAACATTTCAGAAATTTCAATATTGTGATGAGGACAATAATCCTTCTATCAGGCTGTGGATTCAATAAAATCCCTATCAAAATTCCAGCTACCCTTTTCTCTTTCAGAACTTGAAAAACTAAGCCTGAAAATTAATTGAATGTTTACCAGAGTCAAAACAATCTTGACAAGAGTAAAACTGGAGTACTCAAAATTACCTATTTCAAAATTCACTGCAAAGCTATCGTAATCAAACTGGTGGTACTTATACAAGTGCAGAACCATGAATCAATGAAATAGAATTAGGAATCCAGAAATCAGCCATTATGTGCATAGTCAATTGATTTTTTTCAACAAAGGGTACCAAGACAATTCAATGTGGAAGGGATAGTCTTGTCAGCAAATGTTTCCAGGACAGAGACACCCATCCACAGAGCAGTGACAGTGACCACCAGCTAACATACTATACAACAAGCACAATAGATTGTACCCATAAATGCAAGAGCTGTAACTACTTTTCTTCGCTCAAACCTTTGTGATTTTGTGCAACGGTTTTTAACACAAAAGCACAAATGACACAAGAAAACATATAAATTGAACATCATAAATAAAACAAATGTATGCTGCAAAAGACAGCATTATGAAAGAGAAAATGCAATCCATAGATTGAGTTCAGGATACAATACTCCACAAATATTTCAAATGGAATAAGTTAGAGAACCCAGCCACAGTAGGCAATCTCTCTAACCTTCCCATAATCCCTCAGCTGTGAACCAGTTCTTAAAATTTAGGAAGGATTTTCTGACATTTCCCTAAAGAAGCTCAATAACTCCCATGTGAGAGGTGCCTTCCAAATACCTGGAGGAAGGGAGCTCCCTTATCCCTAAAGATGAAGACAGTGAATGGATCTGAACAAACGGGCAATACCAAACACCTCTGCTCATTACCTCAGATCATCCATGCCCTGGCATATTTCTGAACTGGTCATCAAACCTACTATTAAAAACAAATAAAAAGGAAAAACAACAACATTTCTAACTCTCTGTGAACACATTTTCTTCTGAATACTCTTGGGGAAGGGACTTATAGAAATATGGTTGTTCAAATTTTAGGAACAGAAATCAGAACACAGATAAGGAAGGATAACGAGAGAAAAAAGAAGAAGAAAAATATTTTCATTTCCAGTAAGTCCTTTCTTTTTCATTTTATTGATAATGTATCAGATAATGACATTTCATCCAATATTACTAATTAAGAAGTATCAGAATATATTTTAAAATATTATTCTAGGACCTCTCACATCCTTTAAATCAATGTAAATGATGATATAGTATCAACCATGTTTTTTTAATTCAAACCTTTGTTGAGCAACTAGTTATGTGTAAGATTCCATATTTGATTCTACCAGTAAACCACATTTAGTTAAAACTAAACTTTTAATTATTTTTTAAATTATTTAAGCATTCACAAGCTGAAGTAAATTATTTTTCTTAATATTTTGTTCTTGCACATGTAAAACATTTAAAAAATTAATTAAATACACTTAGAGAAGATTTCTATGTTCAAAACACTGTTCACTTTTCTAATGAAAAAAAAATGACCACATAATCGATGTAATTAAAAAGAAACAGTGACCGGAATGAGGTGCTACACACCTGAAATCCTAGCTACTCAGGAAGTTGAGGCGAAAAGATCCCAAGTTCAAGGCCAACTTGCACATCTTAGCAGGACCCTGTGTCAAAATCAAAAGGGCTGGGGGTATAGCTCAATGGAAGAGCACCCTGTGTCAATCCCTAATACTGCAAAATAATAATAATAATAATAATAATAATAATAATAATAATAATAATGAACAAAAGAAACTGAATTCATCATATGCATTCTAATATGATCACGAACTATTTTACACACACAAACACACATCTTCACAGCTAAATATGGAATCATGCTATCACTAGTGTGGTTAATTGTTAATCATTAGATATTAATGGAGGAAAATGGAATAAAAAGAGAATGTCAGTGAAGAGGAATTTCATCCTTTTTTCTATATATTTTTCCATGGTTTGAATTTTTGCAACAAGGATGATTGACTGATTAATTTAGAAGAGCACAACTTTCTCTTCTCTGTAATTACAAATCATGGAGAGTTAGTAGGGTAAAAAGCATCACAATTACAGCTGTGCTCCATTTTTCTCCTAGCACTCTGTACAAGATGAATGGCAGGTGGGGGAGGAAAAGCTGCAAAGCAACCCAAGTAAATGCTCTTGATCCAAAGTGTGAATAGTGAGACTGGAAGAAAGTGGATATACACGCACCAGAGATGGATTTTAATCAATCACTATGACTTAAGGAATGTGTGAGGTGACAGGAAAAGGAAAACTGAATCTAAGTATGTTTTTAAACATGAATGATCAGGAAGACAATGATAATTTTAGTTAATAAACAAAAAGGAAGAGAGTGAAAAATAATTAGAAAGCTTTGTTTTTAAAATTGTGTAAGAGTATATAATATTTGGGTTAGGGAGGTCAGAAAGGGTAGGAACTTTTTGATTTTTAAAAATTGAGTTATGTCAAGACAAAGACAATAAATAAAAGAGAAAAAAAAATAGTCATCCTTTGAGACAATAATGCCTACATATCACCTGTTAACTTCAGTTCTCTGTAGTAAATTTAGAAGTTAAGATACAAAGAATTCACATGTAAATAGATATATAGTTTCTGTGACAGCTTCTGGTTTTATGGGATACTTGCATTTATATGTTTCTTTTACACCTTGTGTTGCAATGGCAAATGAAAGAAATACAGGACACATTTACATACACATATATACTCACATGCTCATGTAGCTGTGTGCAGAAAGAGCAGTTTGTAATAAAACTGACAGCTCTGAAGTCGTGAAGAGTTTTCTCTTTCTAACTGAATTCATATGCATAGAGTTGATATTTCAGATGTTATTTTTGTGGTGAGATCGTCTTTTGGGACTTCAACTACTGGGGATAAAAGGAATATGATGTTGATAGAATTCAAAATGCTGTTTGAAGAGGCAAGCAAAAGTGGATCTCTCTTATTACTTTCAGAAAAATTGTGGAAAATAGCAATCTTATGTCAATTATATTAAATATACTTATTTTTTATATTTTCAGCACAGGGCTTTGAAATTTTAACAAGATTGTTATGTAAATGATAAGTTATCATGATATGATTTTAATAGCACCAACACATCAGAAAAAGATAATTACCATCTTACACTTTCAACCATCCTTGGAAAACTTAAAATATGCAGTTGGGTTTAGGCATTTGGTAGTTGTCTAATACAGAACATATTTAAATACAAATGCTTTCTAAATACAAATCATTGATATAATGATTCACAAACAAATATTCTGATTTCCAAAATTCTACTATACATGTATGCAACAACATCTACACATAAAAATCAAGCAATTGATTTAAATTCACCTATCGAATAGCAACAATGAACTAAACATAATAATAAATATTCAGATCACACAATACTTGGGGTTAAAAATAATGTGTATATCTAATTTTAACACAAATTTGCTACCCTCTTAGCAATGTATCCATAATAATCTGTCACATGCTGGTTTCTACAGTAATGATATATCTGTATATAAGTCCAGTTCATCTTAGTAGTAGTTAGTAAAGAAATGGCCATTATCTGTCAGACAAAATAAGCAAAATATTAGGAAAACATTAAGTAAGATATAAATGTTAAGCACTTCCTGGGGATATAAGCATATGGTTCTGCACTTTGCCTTAGTAAAGGCTACATTAACTGAACAATTGTTTGTTGACTTTCTACTCTAAGTGGACATCAATCTACACCCTGGAGAGCAGACAAGGTACTCTGAACAAATGTGGCTCTAATATATTGGGTCATATATTATTATTCAGACAAATAGTCAATTAATTTCATCTAATGATAGAGGTACCATGAAGTAAAGATTGTGTTGTATGCAAATGTTCAAGAGTGATGTGTAGGACAGAGGCAACATTTGAGCTTCCTTCAATGACAAGTAGCCACCAGTCATGTAAAGATAGAGTTGGGACAAGCAATTTGTAAACATCTTGAGATGGCAATGAGCTTAGCATGGTCATTAGAAAGAAAGGATTGTATTATGTAATACAATGAGAGAGAAAAAGTGAAAAGAGATGAGAGGTAAGTATGTCAGGGCTCCTTTTTATAGTTTAAAATAATTAAGCTTTGGAAACTTCAATAAGTTCTAGTGTGAGGTACTATGATTACCACAGGAATATAATTAATATTCTCAGAAATATTTTAATAAAGTTTGGAGAATGTCAAAGCAAAGCTTCCAAATTTTCTCAAAGCTAGTAAATCTTTGAATTTCAAACACGTTTATATGAAACTAAGTAAATAATGTACATGTTGAAACATTAGCTAAAATATAGAGTTACTAAAAAGCAACTTTTAGTACTGGCAGGCTTATGCTTCTAAGTTATTCCTTTACTTCATTACTGTCAATTATTGATAAAATTGCATTAACTCATCATGATGTTTTCCCTAACATGCTCAAATATTATTTCACATTGTTATCTCTCATTATTCAAATCTCTTTGTTTCTTATTTGAAATTTTTGGTCAATTTTTCTAAATTATATAAGAGGGATGGATGAAAACATGATATACTTTCTTCTTTTCCAGATCACTTTTCTATCTCTTGTCAGATGATAGAGGCTGTCCCAGTTTCAAGAGGAAAAGACTCAAAGTGGAATTTTATCCTAACATTTTAAGCTTTGGGAAAGTAAAAGAAACTATGAAGTCAACAGATGAAGCCCAGAGAGGGCTTGCAAGGTGTACAGATAACTCCAAATGTGAAATATTGTCCTTGTTGCATGAGATAACCATCTGCACCAATCAATGAAGCAAAGCCAAACCTCAACAGTAAAACATTCTTAAAAGCCTCAAAGAGAATTATTCCTCATTTTATCACACATTCTTCTTCCCCTCTCTGTTCACATACTTCCTAACTTACCTAAGATTGTATGTGGGCCAATGTTACAGTTTAAAAATCACTAAGGCTGTTGCTTTTGCATACATGAAAGTTAACTCATTATATACAAGTGTTATTTAAACATGCCTGCTCAGTGTTGTCCTCAGATTCTCACCTTGAATGTGCTTGTGAAGTAGTGAGATCTCCATTCCATTAGAAAACAACATATTTGACATTATAATTTATGATACACACACACACACACACACACACACATATATATATATATATATATATATATATATATATATGTATATATATGCTATTCTTTTAAGTATTGAGCACTGTGTTGAGAGCCACAGCCGAAGGGGCCCCAGCAAACTTTCAGACTGCCAGCTGATGATTGGCTCACAGCGGCCCCAGCAACATCTAGCTGATTGGCTCCTCTGCGGTGATGCTCATTGGAGATGCTCATTGAGCTGTTTCCCCGCCCTTTCAGACTGCCAGCTGATGATTGGCTCACAGCAGCCCCAGCAACATCTAGCTGATTGGCTCCTCTGTGGTGATGCTCATTAGGCTGTTTCCCTGCCCTTTCAGGCCACAGAGCTGCTCATTGGGGGACTTTTTTGGCTCCACCCACATGACCCAGCCAATCGGCCTCAAGAGCAGGAGGATTGTGGGAGGTGGAGAGGCTGGTGGTGGGGAGAGTGGCTTGTGGGAAGCCGGTGGTGGCAGTTGGGCTCTGGGGGTTTTTTCTGAGGAGCGGTTTTGTTTGGCATGTGTGGTTCTAAAAACAAAGTTAGTTTCTTTTGACAACTGGCTCCTGAATTGTGCCCAGCCAGACTGCGGCAGCACCGAAAGAGAGCAATTAGAAAAATAATTTTATACACATATACTGATATGTATTTGTATATGTGCAAATTTAAATAGTTCAAGATATTTAACTTTACAGAATAGGTCTTTAATGACTATTATATTTGGATCTGAATAGGGGTGGGGATATAGCTCTGAAATGTTTCCCAAAAGTGCACATGTTAGAGGTTTGTGTCCCAGAATGATGATATTAGGAGATGGTAGACACTTTAAGAGGTGGAAACAATCAACATTCTAACATATTGGCACAAGAATCAACTTCTCTAACAAGACTCCCAACACACAAGAAATAAACCCCCCCAAAAAAGCTTCTGCACAGCAAAGGAAACAATTAAAAGCCTGAAGAGAGAGTTTACTGAATACAAGAAAAGCTTTGCCACCAGCTCCTCAGGGCATTAATATCCAGAACATGCAAAGAACTCAAAAACTTTAACACCACAACAACCAATAGCTCAATTAATAAATTGGCAGAAGAATTAAAATGATGCTTCTCAAAAGAAAAAGACTTAAATGTCCAACAAATATATTAAAACAATGTTCAATATCTCTTGTAATAGGGGAAATGAAAATTAAAAATACATTGAGATTTTCTCTTGCTCTACTCCGAATGGCAATTATCAAGAATAAAAATAAGTATTGACCAGGATGTGGAGGAAAGGTACATTCATATGTTGTTGGTAGGATGGTAAATTAGTGCAACCACTCTGGAAAAGAGTATGAAGATTCCTCAAAAAACTCGGAATACAACCATCTTAAGACCCAACTATCCCACTCCTGGGTATGTATTCCAAATATCAAAAGTCAGCCAACTACAGAGATAAACTTCAATGTTTATAGCAGCACAGTTCACAATAGGCAACTTATGGCACCAACCTTGGTCCATTTCAACAGACGAATGGATAAGAAAATGTAGTATGAGAAATTTCATCAAAATAGAAAAAGATCAGTAGAGTAGAGCGAGGGGATTGAGAGGAGAAAAGAGGGATGGGATAAGGGAAGAACAGTGGAATGAATCTGACCTGACTTTCCAATATGCATATATACAAACATACCACAGTGAATCTCAAAGTGTGTATTGAAATGATACTAATTAAAATTTTAAAAAACCTATAATCAAATAGAAAGATTAGTAGAGAGAAGGGTACAGGGGAGGTTGGAGGAGAGAAAAAAGAGAAATGCTGGGGACTAAAGTGAAGAAAATTATATTCTCTGCTTTATAATTGTGTCAAACTGAATCCCAATGTAATGTATGACAGAAAAGAACAAAAAATAAGAAATCTTGGGCTGGGGATGTGGCTCAAGTGGTAGCACTCTGTCCTGGCATGTGTGGGGTGCTGTGTTCAATCCTTAGCAACACATAAAAATAAAATAAAGATGTTGTGTCTACCGAGAACTAAAAAACAAATATTAAAAAAATCTCTCTCTCTTTCTCTAAAGTAGAAAAAATAAGAAATCTAAAATAAATGTAAAAATAAACTGAAGAAATAAAAATAGGTATCTCACCTCTGAGATACTATTGTTAAGACTCTAGTTGGATTAAATAGTTATTAAGCAACTTTCTTTGTGTAGGCTCACAAAGAAAAATCAGGCTAAGAGACAAATATAAATGATCTACATGGTTCAATCCCCTGCATCTGCATATGTATTACAACTGAAATACTTTTTACTTAATAATAAAATCATGCCTAAGGGGAAAGAAAAAGAGGTAGGACCTAGTGGAAGGTGGTTAAGTCATTGGAGATGTGCCCTTGAAGGGCATATTGGGATGCAGAATATCTTCCTCTTTCATTCTGCTCAAGATATGTACAGACTGCCTCTGCTATACACTACCCCACCCTGGGATCTACTGCCTCAACACAGGCCCATAAGAAATAGGGCCACCTGACCCTGACTGCAACCACCCCAACTGTAAGTGAAGTTGATTACCTCAGGTATTATGGCAACTGAAAACTAATACAACATCTTCAAAATAATGAAATTGATTATGAACATTAACAGCTTTCTAAAGTGTTTTAAGAGAAAAAGTCCAAGACAAAGTGGAAAGAGGAAGAGAAAGGGATTTTAGATGAAGAAGAATGAAATGTGTAACACAAGACACAGGGCCCATTTGGCTGCAGCAACTTTCCAAAAATTGGTGGAAATTCTCCTGCCAAAGAGGAAGCCTTGTGCTCAGACTACCTTCTTGTGAGCAGTGGCTTCTTAAAGTTCTCCTCTCTTGGTACAGGGACCATGTACCTCCAAGGCCTCTCTTGTTCTTGCTGAACATGCACCTCATCACTCACAGTCCCTGCTCTCCCCCTTGACACCTGCACAACTCTGTCTCTCTGTCTTCTTAGGCATTTATTTCACTGGATTCTAACATTCTTGAAAAAATCACTCATTGTCCATCTTCCATTTTTCTATCCAGTCTCTTTGTCCGAGGTTGACTACAGTTTTCAACTCTCACCTTTAAATATTCATGTAGAAAAGTCTGCCATCTACAGTTACTGAAAGATTATAACTGAATCAATTTACTTCTTCAAACCTTAAGAGACTTCTTAATTCATATCAAGTAAAATGGCCAGGCCCTGTGGCACATGCCTATAATTCCAGTGACACAGGAGTCTGAGGCAAAAGGATTAAAAATTTAAGGACAGCCTGGGAAACTTAGCTACATTATTTTCTTAAAGTAAGAAAAAAAATAATAGCATCCCCTGGGTTCAATCCCCAGTACCAAACAAAACAAGGCCATATCAAGTAAAACCAGCCACTACTCCAAACTACCATATCTAGAGGCACTTTAAATTTACTAAGTGCAAGAATTAGACATCATTTCTTATTGTTTCCAATCACAGATCATATTTAATATTTGCTAATTTTATATTGTAATGTTGCCCAGAAATTTTAGCTCTAACATACTCTTAATCCAGGTATTTATCACCTCAATGCAAATTTTCATACTGACCTAGAAAGTAGATTTTTCCCATTTACTCTCTCTTCACCATTCTGGAGAATCAATTATTAACGTTCCGAACAAATGTAGTCTTCTTTTCTTATGAGCTGATAGTGGTTGTAAGTATTCCCCAGTACCAAGTGTACCACCTTGAGGGTCTGAATGTGCAGTCATTATGAAAACAGATCATCGGGATCTGGGTAAGCCCAAGAGTTAGGGATCTGAGATCAGTATAGTAAACTCAAACCTACTATTGATGGAAGATTCCAACTCTGATTATGGTAGCTGCTTTGAATTCAAATACTCGAAGGTGCTATGGGCCATGGGGAATTCTGAAGGCTAATTTTAGAAATAGCAATAGATCCTTCTCACTGCTGTCTCCCTCACACATGCATGGGTTTGAACACACTCAATTTTTCTTGTGTAAATCTTTCCCTTACTTATGATGTAATTGAACTTTTGAAAAGGTAGATTCTAGTTATGTCTTTATTATGTAAATATCTGTGATTTAAGAAAAAGGATTAAACTGATTTCTTTATTTACAGTAGTATAATTAATAATATTTTCATGAGTGAACCAGAAGCAGATGGATAGAGATATAAGAGTGATAAATTTATTTATTAAATATTTCAAATTAGGTCAGTTACAGAGAACAGATGAGAATATAAGGGAATGATAAATACTCAGTGGTACTGAGTTTGTTTTCTTTTCTTTTTTTTTTAATAGAATAGAGCAATATCAAAACAATCTCTCTCATATGGGCTTGATTCCAATACTCCACAAGATTTCCAGATGAATTTAACTACAATTAGCAAATTGTGTTCCAAGTAGCTTTCTGGCCCTGCCAACTGGGGTGAGGATGAGAAGGAACCCCAGATTCACCATCATATTTCCAAAATCACCTCTAATTTTCATTCCAAAAATGTTAATTAAGTTTCTTGAAAAACATTGCAATTGAAGAAAAAAGAATTTTTTTGAAAAGAAAAAAAAAATGGTAGGACTTTTAATAACTGGGAACTTACAGACATGGTTTCTGAGTAATGTGGAAAACTGGACAAGAAGTTTCTAAGGTTTAGTTAGGACTCTAGATCCCCAGGATTGATGTTGTTGCATTCTTATAACTCCAGTGAATTTACACATCATTTTTTTAAAAAGTAATGGACTATCAGGAGGTATTTGGAGAAAGCAGTTGACCACTACTACCATATTCCTGATG
Source organism: Callospermophilus lateralis (assembly GCF_048772815.1). Lineage (NCBI taxonomy): Eukaryota > Metazoa > Chordata > Mammalia > Rodentia > Sciuridae > Callospermophilus > Callospermophilus lateralis. The sequence goes on from NW_027512699.1 coordinate 544,418, forward strand.
CATGCTTGGTTCTGATCCCTATATCAAGAATCAGTGACACATGAAAATAACCCTTAGATTAAAGGGAAAAAAATGAACTCTGTGTAAAACAAGAATGCTTTTGAAAAGATTCCTCTCATTTACCTAATGACAAAACCAAAATACTCAATTTATATTATTTGACTCAGATGCATCCTTAAATCCAAATTTAAAGAAAACTGGAACATCAGACAAGGGCTGTCTTCAATACTCCAACCTGTGTTTCTAGACAACTGTGATGGGTCTTTGGTGCATCTTAATGGCTTTGTGGTCCTCTCCTCACACATGTGCCACCTCTGTGACTGACATCAAACTCTGCATTCAGTCTTGTGTTTAGGTCAATATTTGCAATCAAGACCTTATAAAATGAGTAAGGATAAATTAAAGTGCCTCACTTCTCAGGAATACCTGCAATTTTAATAACAATTAAAGATTATACCATAGATGTTAAAAGACCAGAACAGAACCAAACAAAACACTTCTAGAAAGCTGAGTGAAACATCATATAAAATAGTGGAGACTTTGGAAAATTAAAGAGTCTCTGGTATTTTTAAGGTAGCAAGCCAAATCATATCTGAAGTTCAAGCATAGGGCACAGTTGTACCATTTGACTGCCACATGCCTCTCACTGGTTCCCAATAGGTTGTGCTTTTCCCAATGAAAAGACTTTGCTCCTATTGCCAAGTCTGTCAGAGTGTTGCTCATATAGCCTAATTGTGTACTAATAACAATGAACAACAACACATCGATAAAGGTTTCGTGAAGGATTTCTCATGTGCCAGACTTGAGTCTAATGCTTTTTACACAATAACCCACTTAGTAATCATAAATGGTCCATGACACAATGTGTTTTCATTGTTCCCCTTTCTAGACAAGTAAATGGGGACCAGAGAAATCAGATACTTAGCCAATTATTTCAAGTTAATGTAGGAGAGCCAGAATTCAAACCTAGGTCTGTTTGACTCCAAATATCTCAGAAAATGAAACAAAACAAAACCAATTGCTGTTAAAGCTCATCTCCACTTGGTTGATTTTTCTGATCACTTTGGATTATACAACTTTTCTGTATTCTTACACTATATTATGTTTCTATTACATAGTCACCTATCTGAATTTTAACATCTCTAAAATCTGTAGCTTGTCTTTCCACATGGATTTTTCTGCTTCCGAAGTATGATATGCATGCATAGCTAGCAAGGCAAAATATATTAATGTTTCACTTATCTTCTCTAAGGAATAATTCATGGCTTTTTATTTTAGTTTATAAACCATACTTCTAAGGATTTATACTTAATGCCACTTAATACCATGTTTTGAATGGTAATTATAGTTCAAGATAGATATACATATATTTAATTCAATTATTAAAATGTTTGAATGTACATAAACAGGACTTCTATACTATAATATTTCCATTCTGAAGTTCTTAATTTCATTAATCTACTGGTAGACTGTATAATGCCTGGAGGATAAGAATTTTTTTAATTATATATTTCATATTTTTTAAATCATATATTTCATATTGCTTTTCTTCCACTTATCCCAATTGTTGCTTCAGGAATATCAATAGCTTACATGTTCATTGCAAGAGAAGCATGTTTCATTCATTCATGTATTGAAATGTCACAATGAAACCCATTCATTTGTCCAATCAATATGCACTAATAGTGAAAATAAAATAACTGATAAATTGGAATTTTGTTTCTTAGCCTCTTCCTTCCTTGCTTTGGACCTTCTATCAGAAATCTGAGACAGATTCTCAACTTCATTCCTCATAGACATTCTGATTAGACTTTGTACAGCCCCTCTATCCCCAATTTAATAATATTTGGGTGGAACATTCATTTCCTAACATTCATTTTTTCAGTTTCATCTCATTAGTCAAGTATTTTTGTTAGCCAACTCCTTCTTTTTATTTTAACGTTTATAATGTTTATTTTAAAAATTGGTCTTGTTTCTTGAATGCTGCATTTTCTTTTTCTTGAAAGAAAATAATCATAATGTTGTCATTATTTTCTGTTAAAAACTGTTTATTAATCTTGAATAGACATCTGATTTTTCTGCCCAAATAGGAGAGATGCTCCAGTGTACCCAGAGATGAATGAATACCACCCCAGAGCTGTTTGATTGCAGATCTAGTACCAGTGTTAAGGACCAGGAGTCAGTAGGACTTAGCAGAGTGAATGTGATTTTGACTAAATATCTGATTTATTCTTTCTAGTTTCCTAATTGATTTGACATCAACTCCAAATCTGTGGTTGGGCTGTGAAGGACCCTCACTGTGGCAATACTGCTGCGTGGTCATAAACTAACCTTGTTACATCAAGGACAGGTTCCCAGCCAGTTCCTGCTTTGAGTGTTCTTGGGGGTACTCTGCACAGTGATCTGAGGTCTTTAAAGGACTTCTAAGGATGAGAAACATGAATCCCAGCTTTCTTTCATTCTTTCCTTTTTTCCTTCCTTCCTTCCTTGCTTCCTTCCTTCCTTCCTTCCTTCCTCCCTCCCTCCCTCCCTTCCTTCCTTCATTCCTTTCTTTCTTTTTCCTGTTTCCAAGGTTTATACTACATTAGTGAATATTTACAAGGGCTCCTTCAAATGCTACTGAAAACCCATTCACCACAGTTTTTTTTTTTTTTTTTTTTTTTTTTGCCAAAGTTCTGCTTCAGTCTGTTCCTGTCAGCACCATGTGTGGTAAATATTTACATTCATTTTACACCATGCATCCTTCACAAAATTCTTTTTTTTTAAATTTTTTTTATTAGTTACACATGAAAGTACAATGATCTTGACATAAAATTCTTTACTCTAACATAGATTTTTTTTCTTTATATTCTTTGGATTATTTTAGTCATGACTTGGTAGGACGCTGTTAGATTTTTATTTGACTTACAAAAATCATGGGTATGAAATTGAGGGGTGTAGTAAAAGATCTGGAAATCTAGATAAGGCAGCTGGTATAACTTCCTAAAGAAAAATCTGATAATCTAATACACAGGAAAAGGATAACTTGATTGACACATGGAGCATGAAAAGGGAAAGTTCAAGAAACAATATTTGGAGATTCCTGATGACAGGAAAGAAAATAAGCAGAAGATAGGAAAACATCAGGAATGTCTATAAGCAAGATCTGTGACTGAAACTAAAATACAGAAACAGAATTTAGTTGGAAGGAATACAGACTGATGATATCAAAGCAAAATTGACTTAAAATTAGGATCTAATTACCACTTAGTCACCAGATACATGTCACAAGAAGTCAACTTTTCAGAATAGAATTAAAATGACTTATAGAATACCTGCAGTACTTTAACCCTTTATGAGTTGAGTCACAATGACACTGATCATTAAGGGAAAGAAGATAACTTAGTTTGAGTAGAGGAGAGATACAGAGTCAGATACTGATATTTACTACAATATTAACTCCTGTGATACTGAAGTCTGTGTGATAAGAATTATAAATACCGGCCTGGGGATGTTGCTCAAGTGGTACCGTGCTCGCCTGGCATGCGTACTGCCCAGGTTGGATCCTCAGCACCACATAACAAACAATGATGTTGTGTCTGCTGAAAACTAAAAAATAAATATTAAAATTCTCTCTCTCTCTCTCTCTCTCTCTCTCTCTCTCTCTCTCTCTTTCTCTCTCTGTCTGTCTCTCTTTAAAAGAAAAAGAATTACAAATACCTCACTAAAGAATGTATGCTAAACAGAAATTAGAGTTCCTTGCTTTATCCAGAGACTCATTTCTTGTTTACCAAATGCTAAGACAATTCTCCTTAACAATGAATTTCTTTATTGCCCAAAGATTTATTATCAGTGTTGTTATTATACGAATTGAAATTATCCTTATGTTACATTAAGAAAATATTATTTATCATATTAGTGGAATTGGGACTGTTATTCAATATTGGTTATTCATAATGGTCCTTAAAAAGTTGCATCAATATACAAATTTTATTTTTTTCCTAAATGTGATATTTTTATTCATATAGTAAGTTCTTTGGGGTACCATTTCAATGCCCAATTCTATTTTAGTTATTATATATAGATTAAAAAAACCTAATTGGGAATATGATTTCTAGCCTCATAAAGGCAAAAAAAGATTTAATAATGAAATATATGTATGAGTTTGAACATTGCGGGTACAGATTGAGAATACATCACCCAAAATGCTTGAGACTAGAAGTGTTTCAGATTTTAAAGTTCTTTCTTATTTCAGGATAACTATATAGATTTACAATTAGGATAATCATGATTAGCTATCCCTAATCATAACATAAAATATCTGAAATGATCAGATTCTCTCATTAGATATCATTTATAGACATATAAACTTGCTTATACATCAACGACCATACAAAACAAAGTAATAAATTTTCAAAAACATTACTCATGGAAAATTTTTTTAAATTTTTAATTTTTTAAAAAATTTTTAAGCTTTTTAGCTAAAAACTTCTCTGTAAATGAAAAATATATATCACATGAATTATCATAGAGAGAGACTTCAGCTGGATGCACAGATGTTCACTTTGGTGTGCTAACCCACCCTAATCTTGTCTGCTAGGAGTCCTAGCTGAATCTCCCTGCCCTAATCTTGATTGGCTTGTCACAACAATGGTCATGAAAACAGAAAAGAACCATAACAGGAGTAAAAAGAGGTCTGCCCAAATTCCTACAAAATCTCTACCTACTCCCAGAAAAGATATGAATATTCTTCTCCTTGATCAGCCTAATCTTACTTGTCATATCTTTAACCCTCTATCTAAAAACCTCCAGATTCCCAACAGGCAGAGAAGTGGATTTGCAAGTTCATGTTCCACTTCTGTTTTTTTTTTTTTTTTAGCGAAGAATAAATTTTTCTTCTTTGCTCAGTCAGCACCTGGCCTCTTTACTGGTTCCTCAGTTTTGAGAGGGAAAAAGGACACAGTTTTGGGTCACAAACTGGTAGCAAGTTTAACACAATTAATGAGTAAATAAAAGTAGAATCTCAAAAGAAAGGACAAGAAGAATAGTTGTGACTGTTGCATATTAATTTCATTTTGGTCTGTTCCTTAAAGTAAATCCTAATTTGATCAGCTACACTTATGACATTTTAATTCTCATAAACTCATATTTTCATGCATTCTTTAATAATTAGGTGCATATATAGAATTAAAATAAGTATTTTCTAAATCTCATATGATAACAATCTAGACTACTCGAAGTATTATTTTTCAATATGTACTAAATTAAGTGAAATCATTTTGAACTAATTTTCTCCTAAGAAAGTTTATTTATCACATTTCTATACTTCTTACAAAACAACTACTAGATCTAAGGCACTCTATTTTTTTATTGAGGTAAATGTACATTTCTGCAACAACAACAAGATTCTAAAACATGGTTTTCATCTAAACACTCTATTGATTCAAGTCATTTAATAGTTCCACCATTACCTATTAAGTAAAGCAGAATTCAAAACTGGAAATTTTAAAAAAAATTTTTATTAGTTGTTGATGGACCTTTATTTTATTCATTTATTTATATGCAGTGCTAAGAATCGAACCCAGTGCCTCACATTGGTGAGGCAAGTGCTCTACCATTGAGCCACAAATCAAGCCCCATTTGATCCTTAGATGTCATCTTGCCTGGAAAGCTACCTAAATACAAAGAGTGAAGTCAGGAGAGATAATATGCGTGGAGGAGGTGAAGATGAGTCTTTCCACAAGTATGGCTCACTTTACATACAGCCAGTTATTTGTACTGAATGCAACCATCATACTAGAGCAGGAAGAATGTGGTAGATGACGAATGAAACAGTACTCAACTCTATACCAGTGCCTTCCTGCAGAGGAACACAATTTTCCAAATTTTAAGCAAGTAATTATCACTTGTAGGAATGAGGGTGAAAAGGGATTTGGGGAAGAATAGTTCTTAGGTTTTCAGCTTTGAGGCATAGCACAGAGAAGGCAGGAATAGAACTGAATATCAATAGGAAACCCTGTGCTGTATGATTTTTTTCAATGAGATATAAAGGGATCACCTATGAACTGAGGATTTTTTTTTAAATTATAGTATTAGGGATTGAATGAACCCAGGAGCAATCTACAGCTTAGCTACATCCCTAGCCCTTTTTAGTTTTTACATTTTGAGCCAGAACTCCAGTGTCACAATCAATTAGCATGCAGAACCTACAAAATAGTTTTTATTTTATGATTAGGTTCCTCTAAATTGCCCAGGCTGGCCTTTGACTTACAATCTCCTGCCTCAGCCTCTCCAGTGGATAGGACTACAGGCATGTCTCCATCCCCAGCAAACTGAGGATTGTTAATAAAATATTTTATAGATGTTGGTTTCTTCTGAGTCATGAGAACCCAGCTAAATCAATAATCCCAAAATTTGACATTGCATGCTATTCTTTGAAGGTATGTTTACTTCCAATATGTCCAACCTAATACTCCATGCAATAGTTTTAAGAGGTGAATCTTTTGGGCAAGTGATTAAATCACAGGACTTGCCTCATGAATAGATCAGTATTCTTCCAGAAGAGACCAAATGATACACCCTATTGCCTTTCTGTCCTGCCAGCTTCCAGCAAGCGTATAGCATGTTGAAAACAGAGACAGCCTTCAACAGGCATTGGATATGCTGGTGCCTTGTTCTTGACCTTGCTGATCTCCAGAACTGTGAGAGATGAGTTTCTGCTGCCTTGTACCCAATCTAAGATATTTTGTTATAATAATAAGAACAGAATAACACATTGAGTGATGAAAGATCTTTTGGGAAAACAATGTTGGGAAGACAAGAATAGAAATGAGTTTAAACAAATCATTCGAATAATAAAAAAGGAGAAGCAAATATAAATGACATTTACATAATTAATAACAATGGAATCCACTAGTTAATACATTGGGATATCTGAGGGAATGTTTGTAGAAGACTATTCCCATCAACTGAGAAGGATTTGTTGCTTTCTGAGACATAAGTTTTATTTCTTTTTTTCTATTCTCTTTGTATTATCACTTATGGCAGCAAGAATAAATTATTAGTAATTACTTTTACCAATAGCTAAATGGAAACTAGGGTTCAGTTTAATGATCCTAGAGTAGCGAGACGCTAAAATGACTACTGAATCACCAAAGAAAAATGATTATGGCGTGTGTGTGTGTGTGTGTGTGTGTGTATGAAATTTATATATAAATTTTATATATAATTTATATATAACATTAATTAATTTAATATATAATATTTAATATATATTAAATATTGATATAAATGATTTGCAAAACACAAAATATTATACATCCTCAGCAATCAACTTGCATCAGAAAGAACAATTAATTGAGAAAGTTCAACTAAAATTCAATTTAAATTTTAGGAGCTATTTTCTTTAATAAGAGCCCTATTAAATAACATGCTAATGCAATCAGGTATTAAAGTAAATAATACTAAGAACCACCAGAAACATTTTTTAACAGCTTGCATTGTGTAGCATAGTTTTCTAAGTACTCTATTTGCATTAACTCTACAAATGTCTTAGTATTATTATTATATTCATATTTTATAATATAACAACATCCATTATAATAAAATAAACCTACATTTATAAATTAAAAAGTAACAGAAAATTATTTTTTGGTTGAAGATTATGTACCATGAGTTATTTTGTAGCAATTTGATAAGAATCATGGAACATTCTGATTTCATGCAAGTGGATTCATTGTTGTTCTGAATGATGTGCTGCATATATGTATTAAGGCAGTTTGTTAAATATTTTATCTCCATACTCTAAATAAATTGACAATTGATAATGACAGAGGACATTATTAATAATAAATAATAAACATTAAATACATTACAAACACCAGAGCTGAAAAGTGATTCTGTGCTATCATGTTACTCAAAATTTCAATTTACAAATGATTAAACAATTCAAATATGCTTAATATCTATTAGAGACTATGGATATAATACTAATTTTTATTTTAAACAGAAAGCTTTACCAAAAAATAATTTTGAGCAAAGAATAAGAATTTTGAAATTTTATTCTACGTAGATTTCCATAGGGAAAGGGAATAACATGACATAAATTTTGCTATAAGAAAGCCTGTATTTAAAGCCACCTTATTTTCTACATTATCTTTTTTGCATCTACAAGTACCTCTATGAAGTGTCCCCCTGCCACATAGCCAAGAGATCCTAATGAACTTGTTCTAATAGTCCTCATCTGAAACCCTGATCATACACAACATCTTGCACAGACTATAAATAGCCAAACCACCTTTGTAGGTTCAGAGACAACAAATCAATGCATGATAAATAACAGTGCTCCACATTTGACTAAAAAATGGGAGGTTAAAGTGTTTCCCATTATCACTAGCAAGAAAAAAAAGAAAATTTTCTGTCTTTGAAAATAGATGTTAGTTTGTCTTCTTGGCAGAATGTAAGTTCATCCATAGAAGTAACTGAATAGATTCTTAGTAAAATGTTTTTCATAATAATCTAACCAGGCCTTTCCAAAATCAATGTAAGAAAAATACTTTATTTATATGTTCTATCTACAATAAGCATTTAACTCATTTTAATATATGTGCAGAGAATTATTTAAGTACTGAAGATATTAGGTGCAAAGAGACACTTTGTTCCCATTGTGTGGTTCTAGAAGACATATGGGAAATATGCATGTGACTAAATGTATACAAAGTATTACATATTTGCAATAGTACAAACACACACACACAAAAAAACAATTAGAGATTAATTATGATGGTGTTTCCATATTGATAAGTGGTAAGTAGAGGACCAGAGGAAGAATATAAATGAGAAAATATTATGAAAGCAATGGTATTCAAACTGGATCTTGATAAATTACTATATTACAGTACATTTATGAGTAGCCTCAAAGCAATCCACACTGATGAACCATATATTCCAGTTTCTATAATTTAATTAGAGACTACAAATATTGGAGCACTGAAGCGTCAAGGAAGGGAGTCAAATAATTAAATATTGGGTGTATGTATGGACAGCCTTGAGTGCCAAGTCACAACACTCATAATTGATTCGTTAAGTAAGAATCATAATATAATGTTGTAGAATAGCAAACCTGACTAGTAAGAGAAGACAAGAAGTCTGCTGGAATTTGTAGGAGTGATCTTGAAAGATAATTGTGACAGCCTATATAAATTAAAATGAAACCCTGAAATGAAGAAATTTATTTTAATATGCACTACACAGCTATTGTTATAATCTAGTACTTTCTTAAAGCTGTTTTTTTCCAAAGAAATGTATCTTAAAAAACAAACAAAAACATGCTAAAGAAAATTACTTGGGAAACTGGGTGCATTGGCATACACTTATAATAACAGCAGCTCAGGAGGCTGAGTTAGGAAGATTGTGAGTTCAAAGCCAGCCTCAGCAAAAGCAAGGCACTATGCAACTCAGTGAGACCCAGTCTCTAAATAAAATACAAAATAGGGCTGGGGATTTGGCTAAGTGAGTGAGTGCCCCTGAGTTCAGTCCCTCATACTAAAAAGAAAAGAAAAACCAAAACAAGAATATAACACAGGGAAGGGCAGTGGAGTAAATTATGTATCAATTTGTGCCGGCAATTTCTTTTTTTCTTTCTTTTTTTTTTGCTTTTATTTTGTAGGCCACTTTTATCATAGGGTGATCATGAACTTCCATGCACCTTTAGATAAAGAGAAAAGTGGCTTATGCTTACTACACACACACACACACACACACACACACACACACACACACCATAATGAGCATTTTTGTGCGATGTTTCCCCTAGTAGCACATCCAAAAGGTCACCCACCCTCTTGAGTATTTTCCTGGAAAAGACAGAAAAGAAAAAAGTTCTCATCCAAAAAGCTTTTCTTTTTGTACAGCAACATTAATTATGTTGTCGGCTGAAGCCGAAAGAAGGTGATAGGCAGAGGCAATCTGATTCTCATCTTGTTTAAACTTGTCAGTTTCAAAATGAAGTAGAGTGTTAGTCGGGAAAATGGAGAAGGACTCCTTCCTCATTTGGAGATGAATAGCACATCTAACTCGTGCCTCCCGGCCCCCCACACCTTTTTTAGGAGGAGGCCAGCAGACACTCATCTCCTTGACTGGGCACTGCACCACAGACCCTCCTCTGACAGCCAGAGGTTGAAGTTCCTATGTGCATCAGAGGACACTCTCATCCGCTCTACAGCAGCCCAGCTGCCCTTCTGTCTCTGCCCCTTTGCTGAGAGAAGATTATCTCTAAAGTGTTGGAAGCTGCCAAGACACACACACCTTCAGGTAGAGGTGATGCTTTAACACAGTGCTTTCACCTGTAAGCTTTGGTGTTTTCTGTGGTTTGATAGGCAAGCACAAGAGGAAGGGAATATCAACAAGCATCTATTTGTTAGACTTCCTAAATGGTCTTAGTATGTTGTGCAGCCAAAGGAAAACAGGGGGTAAGGAAGGGAGTTTAGAAAGTACAAGGAACAGGAGGAAAGCAACCGGGGGAAAGAGTGATAGGCTTACAATACAGACCCTGTTCAGTCAAAGTATGTTTAATCAAATTGTGGAATCCCTCTCCCCATCAGAGTTTGTGAATATATTTTTTCCACCTTTCACTAAAACCTTTAATTTAATCAGGTGTTAATAAGGGTACAAGGAATAAAAGGCCTTTTTTGTTTCTCATTTCTGTGATAGAATTTTTATCCCAAAGAAAGTAAATAGATTGAAATAATCTCCACTTAAAATTAGCTAAGACAATGCTATGCATGAATGCTCTTATTTTTGAGATTAATATAGTTCTCCAAATTCCATCTATGATTTCACATCCACCCTCTTCTGCTTATTTACATGTATTTACTGGTTTAGGTATATTTTTAAGTGTGTTCTTAAAAACTGGTTTAAGTGTCATTTTTTTAACAGAAGCTTAGAAGCACTAGTGAGTATTGGCTTCATGAGAAAAAATTATATGACTTGAAGCAAAATGTGTACTATATTCTACTCACCAGTGCTCTGCGTATATACAGCTTCCCTGTGACACTCCAGTGTGACTCAGAGGCTTTATTCCTTCCTAAATTTGGGTTAGGGTACATGTGCTGGGAGATAACACTTTATCTTATCCTCTTCATGACCTCAGTCTTAAAGGTCCATTAATGATGGCAAACAGAACACAAAAACAACAATAGAGCTTTGTTGTCAATTTTTATTTTTTTAAATAACTGGTCCTGATAAGTAACAAAGCATCTTAATTTTAAAAAAGAAAGTGCATTTACCAATTTTTCTAATCTCTTTAAAGTTTTTCAATAGTTCTAAATTAAATCCTTTTCACCCCTATCTCTTTATCCATCAGAAAATCCGAAGGGTATTTGGATTCAGACATCCATTGCACCAAAGATCTTTCATTACACAGCACAAACAGGCACTTTTATTGAACAAGAACTCAATTACTTAACCCAGCTTCAGGTTTCATTGTACCCTGTAGCGTCTATCCTGACAGAGGCCTACTAATCTCTTCTGATAGACACTGCTACATATCAGTTCTGATACACAGAGATGATTCCTAACCTTCTTGTAGAGAACCACTGATTAAATAAACTGAGAAGCCCATCTCGGCTTCCTTGGACCAATGAATAACAATGAGAAGGCATATACGGACCCTTCCTTCTCGTATAGGGTATGCTCATAGAGGAAAAAGGAGAAGAAATATATGCTGTGAGAAAATGACCAGCATTTACCCAAGCCTTGTATGGCATTTCCTAAAGTTCTTTCTAGTTTGTTTCAGCACTTTAAATTATCATCACACTCCATGTATTTTGATTGAAGAAAATCAGCTTCTTAAAGCTCTAATATCTTTGTGGCTGCCACTTATTTAAAAAAAAACAGTTTTGACAACTAATGTGAATGATTTCACTTTTATGTAAGCAATTTTCAACACTAAAAGTGCAGTAGAATAATCTAGGAATTTCTAAAGAAAACGGCCACACATTCCTAATGATACTGACTTACTTCTTGGGGCTGGAACCTGGGCATTATTATGTTTTCAAGGTTTTTCAGGAAATTCTAATACATACATATATATATATATATATATATATATATATATATATATATATATATATATATATATATATGAAGCATTTTTTGTGGATGTGCTGATTATTATATTAAAATAATTAAGTCATCAATTATTCTGCCTGCCTTCCAATGCAGGGATATTTTAAAGACAAACTTCTCAAAAGTAAAACTGATAACCAAATCAATACTTAGCAAAAAAGTCTATTTCTTAGTTTCCTTTAATATTACATCTATGGAAAAAGGTCTTCAAGAAAATCCAAAGTACTCATGTACAAAACTCTTCATGATAATACTGTTAATAAACTAAAAAATTCAATGCCCACCAATGCAGAACTGGAGCTTGCAATATATATAAAAAAAAACTACATGTGTGTGCGTGTATGTTTGTGTGAATGTAAACACACATATACATACATATGGTAAGGTAATAGGGAGAATACTCTCAGTGTAAAATCTATTAATGGTGGACTTTTGTTTATACACACACACACACACACACATACATGTTATATACACAACATGTATATAGAGAAATGGTTAAGTGCTATTTAAGCTTTTATTATTTCATTTTCTAATCATTTGTAAGAATTACTTTCATATATTTCAAGTAGCAGAGCTTATTTGGCTATTAGGATAACAGACCACTGTTATGTTTCCTTTGGAAAGTTTTTAGTGTCTTCCAAAAATTGATATGAAATCTGTTTACCACCATTTTCCTTACAGGGGAACATAAAAAAGAGACCATCTTCTACATGATGGTCTTTAACCCACTGAAAGAACAAAACATTTTTATTTGTTGAAAGAAACTATCCTTTCAATTTTTCTTATTCCTTTAAATACTGGGAATCATGTTATCAATATTAATATTCTAGTATTAAAGGCTCTGCAAGGATCTAGGAAATCTTTCACAGGTTCTTCTCAAAAAGAAGTTTGTGTCCTGATTATCAAGATAAAAAATAAAATTTAAAAATATCAATGATAGATATGAGAAATTTTAGTATGAGGTTATTTATGAACAGAGGAAATGAATGCTGGGAGGGTGGTTTATTCTTTTACACAGTTGGATAGTAAATGGGAGTAGAATGAAGTTGGTAGATGGGCACAGAACACTTCTACCAATATTTACTTCTCACATTAACAATGTACTTACATGCTTTATTATATTTCAATCCTGGATCATTATCTTATGTCATTAATTCCCCTTTATAATCACAAACCTGGGTGTATATGATACTGTAGCTTTATGATTCTTCTCTGAACATGCTTCAGTTCATTAATGCTACTCTAAAGGAGCTATATGATAACTGAAGCCATTTCCTACATAGTGCAGTCAGAGCAAGGGAAGTCATTAGATCTGTTGCACTAGCACTCTTAACAGCTGGGTCTCAAGGGACGATTCTAGCAATCCGTGTCACAGAAGTTGGGCACATGGAAGAACAGGCAGTTGAGACTACCTGGAAGAGATAAGAAAACTTTGGAGGAGATGCTATTGGCTTAACTGAATGTGAAAGGCAAGAGATAATTTTCCAGAGGGACAAATAGGCATATCATTACAGGTAGATCATTACAGGTAGAAGAGGAAGCACAGACGTAAATACTAGACTCTTGTGCCTATTTGTCTGTGGCTCCAGCATCCATAATCAACCAATAAAGCCATAGATAATAAAGCCATAGATAATAGAAAGTGTCTGACATCATTATGTGCTTTCTCTGGATATGTATAGACTTTTGTTGTCATTATTCACTAAAAAAATAGAGGAACTACTATTTACATAGGATTTACATTATATTGTGTATTATAAGTCATATCAAAATGAGTTCAAGTATACAGAAGGATGTGTATAATTCATATGCAAATACTACAGTACCTCACTTCATACAAGGAAGTTGAGTATCCAAAGATTGTGGTTTTCACAAGTCAGTCTCCCATGGATACTGAACAAGACTGAGGGTACTAAGGATGTTTTGATGTTGTATAGAGTCACAAGGAGAGGAACAAAGAGACAAATGGAAATAAAGTCAGAAAAGTAGAAAAAGACAAGCCTTCAGTGTCTTGGAAATTTGGATTTGCTCCTACTGGCAATGGAAATAAAAAGAATGCCGGTGCTTTTTTTTTTTTTTTTTTTTTTTTTTTCAGTCCTGGGAAATGTATATTTGCAAGAAGCTGAAAGGGACTAAAAGTACATTTAATAAGGAATCTCAGCTAAAATAAAATAAAATGTCCACACAAATAATAGTAGCTTTTAAGTTGAAATGACAACTTATTGCTTTTGTAATTTTTACTCCCTAGTGGGAATCGTCATACACTTTTGTAAGAAATGATTGTCTTTTTCATTAAGTTATGCAGAGTATAAAAGAACCAACAGGTGCCTAATATGACTGCTTGTGGTTAGGATCACTTTCAAATTTGTTTTGATATAGTATTTCCACCAGAACATTCAAAATCAGTTAATAAAAAATATGTCCTACTTCCATTAGATACCATTTACTGCAGGCTGTTTATTATGATTTTTTGGCTTCAAACTTCTTGTTAAATCAAAGGCCATATCTCAGCTTCTGCTGAACAATTTTGAGCTTTCCACTTCTATAGTATGGATGTCTATTCATATTCTATAATTGAGATTCCCATCGGGAACAACATGAATCCCTGGTATAGAAAGAAAATACTCAGTGATATATAGAAGAGATCTTTTTTTTTCTCCCTTTCTTAATTTTAGTATTCTTTAACAAGAATGCTGGTTTCTTCTGATGTACAAATATTCCTCAAAAGATACAAATTTAGGATTCTAAACAGTATCCTATTCTCTGAAATTCTAATAAAATATTATTTTTTTAAGATTAAAAAGATTATAAGTTGATAAGTGATTCCAGAAAACAGGAAAAAATCTATTTATTTAATGATTATGTGATAAAAAAATAGTTTTGTGGAATCCACTGTTAGGAATTATACTGATTATTTTTAGTTGACAGAAGAATAATTCATAACTTCAGCATGTAGATTAATTATTATTGTTTCATGTTTTATTGTCAAATTTCCTCAGCTAATAAAGCCATAGATAATGAAGCTGGCAAATGAGATCATTTTCTGGTGTTTCAAGGTCAATATGTCAATTAAGATTGTGAGCTAATTCATTAGGGCTGAAAAAAAAATGAACAAGCTGAGCTACAGGAGATTGCAAGTCTGGGGCATCAAACATCTGTACTGACTTATGACATCCTCAGGTTCTCTATTTTCTGAAATGCTTTAGAGATGAATTGCCTTTTCACTAATTTGACAAAAATGAGAAGTTTTTAAAACTGTAGAACATAATAGAGTTCAAAGATGGCTGGCTCATTGGAATCAGTGAACCACTACACATAATTTGAACTAATCCTTTAGATGCATTTTCATTCTATTTAACTCACAGGTAGCATGGACTTTTTCTTTTTTTAATTCACTCATCTATTTGATAAGGATTAATTAAATATGTACTCTGCACATGCTTCTGTGTTAGCCACTTTGGAGGCAAAACAAGAAAGGCAACTGGGTTCTGCACTGTCACAGAGTTTATGGAGACAGATTTTAAGTAAGTACACAATTAGTGTTAATTGTAGTTGGCATAAGGGCTACAAGGGCAAGTACTATATGTTTTCAGAGCACACCATCATAATTGTAGCATATCTTAAAAATGAACAAGAAATCTGGTCTGAACATATGCGCAGAATAACTGATAGGTAGTAATTACATCTAAGTCAACAATTATTCTTGAGTAAGTATTACATTTCATTCATTTTTCTGGTGCTAAAGATATTAGGAAATTGCAAGATATAATTGGTGAAACAGACAAATGCACAGACAAATGATCATACAAAGCTAGGGAAGCACAGAGAAGCAGGGTTGCTCAGAAAAAAAAAATTGAAAAAAAAAAACTTTAGAAAGGCAATTCATTCATTTATTTATTTGGAAATATTTATTGGACTTCTATTGTAGTCCCAAAACTGTGCTCATTATTGGTGATTTATGTCCCAAACCTTTGTCTGCAAAAGAACTCAGAATTTAGAGCAGCTGTCTCAAGCCCCATCAGTTTTGTTCTTCAGGGAAATTGAGTAATGTCTAGGGATCTTTTTCTTTGTCACATCTAGTGGAGCACTGTCATTGGTAGGTAGAGGCCAGAGATGTTGTCAAACATTCTCTAGAGCATGGACAGCCTTCCTACAGTGAATGCCCATCCTACCCAAGATGTTAGCAGAGCCAATGCTTGGATACACCCTGGTGGACAGCTACAGAGAGTTCATTAAATAATCAGTTAGAATGTAAAATTATTAGTGTTCAAATGGGGCTGTGTTTAAAAAGGCTAACAGAAAAGTGGAGAGAAGAATCTTTTGGGTAAGGAAGAGTAGGTAGGAAAATCACTAGGCTGGTCTTCTTGTACTGCAAATTGTAGTGAGGTGCTGCAAAATCCTGGCTATCAAAATGAAAACATAAGTTTAATTAAAAAAAAAAAGACAGGACAAGAAATTTCAGATGTAAATCAAAAAAATAAATAAATAAATTGATCGATTATATGGTGAAAATTTGGGGGAAGAAAGAGTTAAAACAGATGAGTCCATGACTTCCTTAAGAGTTGTCTGGTTTTGGTAATGAACCAGTGGTAAGAACAACCAGCAGTGGAACAAAGAAGCAACAAGTTTAAGGGAAATTAGTAATGATAATATTAATGAGTTTTATATGTTATTATGAGTCAGGAAGTGTGTTAAATCACAGCAAACATTAGATGTGGCATCACCCTGACAGTGGTTTTGAAGTCTGTACTCTTACTCCCATTTTTAAGACAGAATTGAGAGTTTAAACAAATATTCACGTTCACATTGCTTAAGAGAAACGATATGTGGTCCCCAACTGAAGTTTATCTTACTCCAAAGCCAAAGTCCTCAACACCTACATGCCACTAGGGGAGCAATACAGAGAACAGGAAATCCAAGTAGATTTTACACATTCTGCTTCCCCCCAAACAAAAATCTTGTTGTAAAAGTGTGTATGCTAGAAGCTATCAGAGAGTGCATCCCAGGGAAGCAGAAATGAGGAAAAATGAGAATGGGTCATGGAAGAAGAGAGAAAAATATTCAATATTAATATTCTGGTCTTTCAGCAGAGTCATGCAAGAGACTGCAGTGATGACTGTATTTCAGGATAGCGCCTGTGAGGAAGAAAGGGAAATGTGCCCATCTCTCAACACTTCTAGACATTTTCCCTAGAGTTCTAACTCATTCACCCTTTGTTTATTCCAATGGGATTCAGTGGCAGGAAATATACCCTAAGGCACGAGGAAAGAGCCACAACAAGGGCAGGGAGATAAGGTGTTGCTGAGTTGTGCCCTTAAGAAATAATCACAAGGAAAATGGTGCAAAATTAGTGCCCAAGTCCCCTGGGCAAAGAGCAGTTAAAATATTGTAAGAAAGTAGCAGAAAGTTACCACCTTTGTTACAATGTAAGTAATTTACTCTCCCTCTGAAGAATGGAGAAAATCATAGTCACTACCTATCAACATTGTGGTAGTCAAAAATATTTCATAGGGCTGCGGTTTGGCTCAGTGATAGAGCACTTGCTCATGTGAGGCACTGGGTTCAATCCTCAGTACCACATAAAAATTAATAAATAAAAGTATTATGTCTATCTACAACTAAAAATATTTTTTTTAAAAAAAGCTTTTATAAACATCAGTCATTTAAAATGGAACCTGGCACAACATGAGTACCAGATGAAATATCTGTTTTGAGCATCACCAGCATAATCATGGTTGAGAGAGTAAAACAGCCCCTTGAATATATTATGGGGATCCTCCATCAGCCAGGCCTTGATGGGCCTGGCACTCACAGAAAGGGAATAATGTGCTCTTACTGAATCTATCTGACATCTCAGAACATAGAATATGATAAGGTTGCTTTGTGATCATTATTATTTGAGACAAAAACAGAAACAAGTTCAACTCATAATCATGTACAGACAGACAAAAACAGTTTCATGGCAAAACCATAAAATTCCAACTACATCCCTATCTTTGATAATATGAAGGACTGTTCTCTTTTACCTAGGAGAGTTTTAACTTTAGCCTGTTATTCTTCCCCAATAGATAATATTTATGAATAAATCAAATCAAGAATTGAACCTGCTTCCTTACAGCTTCCAATCCAGAGGCAGGTCCTGTTTTCTTGAATCCTCCCACAAATTCCATAACCCAAGCTTATACCTGTAAGTCCTTTTGAATACCCTTTAACTCAGGTGCCCTTGCACTTTATGTGTGTTCCCCCTGACAGAAAAAGCAATAAATCCATCTGCTTATTAGAAGGTTCTACCTGGTGTGATATGGCAGAATGGCAAAGACATTTTTTTATCATCATCATCTTATTCTTATTCTGCTGAAGACATTATAATAGCCACATTTTGGTGAAATTTTAGCGCTTGGGTTGTAATTGAAATCATATTACTGAAAGAAACTGCATAAGAGAATGTCAAATGGGAAGTAAGTTACAAGACTGAACCAGAAAACACTAGTGCTAAATAAAAAGAATTACTTTGTTAAATGAATGAATGAATCATCAAGAAAGGGAAGAAAGGAGAGTTCAGTTAATGCAAAGAAGAGAGCTTTCATACATCCTGGTGCCTGATTCAGGGATGTTGAGGCAAATAAAGACTAGAGAAGCCTATCAGATTGGTCACATAGGAGGTCTGACGGACAATACTGCAAGGTGTTGGAACAAGTAAAAGACCTCTTCATGCAAAATGGTAATTGGGAGATGGGAAATTGTTCTTCTTCACAATAGAAATGTGAGTGGGACAGGTGGGATTTTGTTTGGAGGAAACAGAATTTTAAAAGGGATTCCTCATGCCCTGGGGGAAGTAAACATTTTAGTGCACTTTTAGAAAGTGTCTATGGAAAGGATAGTTTGCAGCTCCAAGAATGAGGGGAAATTTGATTAATCAAATACTTATTGTGTCAAGAAGGAGGAGGAAATTAAGACCTTAAAAGAGAGTGAGACAGCCCCTTCTCAGAAATCAGAGGAGTGAAAGATAGATGAACACTAGTACCACTACATGTGAAGGTTCTGCATTAGAGTGTGAGGAGAGGGAACAAGTAATGCCATCATGACTGACTTCTGTTTCTTCTGTCAGAAAATAGGCCAAGGACATCTGTTGAGGGTGAGGTGCTAAAAACAGCTACAACAGAAAATGAAACTACAGTAAAGAAAAGAAAGAAGGAAGAAGAAAAGGAGGCATCATTCAGACTGAATTAAGACAGAAGATTCTTTTATCATGACAGTTACAGACATAACCAGTGGGACCAGGAAATGTTTCTCTTGTGGTCCAACATGCTGAGATCAGGACAGAATCCATCAATTGCCAGGACTGGTACCTGAAGACAAGGGTAGGTTTTCTCTGGTGGAATGATAGGAGAATAATGGTGGAAAAAAAATCTACTGAGAGCACAGTTGAAATGAGTGAAGAGTGGGCCCAGGCGTAGTAACCAGGGTCATGAAGGTGGCCAGAGACTGACTAAGTCAGGTCAGACTCCCATGGACGGCAGAAGTTGAAAAAGGCAGGTGGAGTATGTGGGTAACTGCTGAAAGCCAGGCTCAGCAGAAGTGTCACCAAGGAAATTTGAATTTCTCAGGGAAAACAGGATTCACATTACAATATGAAAAAATAAAAAGACAACCAACTCCTTTGGTGTTTCCCATTATAATTCAGAAAGTGTTCAATACTGTGTGGTGACAATATTATTAATCTGAAGTGAAAAGTGTTTTCACATATTTCTCAGATGCTACATACAGACGTTACCTTCTGAAGAAAATACCAAAAAGATGTGCTCGTGCCAAGAGAGGTCATGCGTAGTATAAGAAAAAGACCTACACGTGGAATGTGTATTCTAGAAAAAAACATGCTGATATCTGCTAATAGAATTTGAAACAAATTCAAAAGTCTTAAGAAACTGATCCTATCAAAGGATATTATTTATCATCATTGTGTTGTTTTTCTATGTAAAGAACCTTAATAGGAATGGAGACAATATAAAAATTGACTACACAAAGACTTCAGTTTTCTCACTCTTGGTGAGACTTTAAAGAATAATTCATCACACCTATTTTTTTTTCCCTCTAGAATGTCTGACTTTTAGAGGGAATTTACTAGACCAAAATGAACAAAAATACACATATTTCCCCTTGATGAAAAATAAGACTAGCTGCTACATCTTTATCATGAACCAAGAAATCTTATTTCCAGAGAGATAAGTTATCTGATTTTATCTCTGAGAAAACATGTGTCTATTAATTCTTAATATCTTTTCTGCTACTTTTAGTAAGGCGTTATTTTTAGGTTTAGAGAAACTGATCATAGATGGACACAGTAAAAAATAATCAGAACCACTAAAATCAGATGGCAAAGAGATGAGATGGGGAAAATACTTGAATGCAAATATACTGGAGAGGCTGGTTATTTTCATAGTCTTATTGTGACATGCTGAATTTTTTTAATGAAGTGATTTACAAGTTATGTGAAACTAAAATATAGGAAAAGTCTAAATTTTTATATATTTTTTTTCTTCTGAACTCCCCAGGCAACATTATAACTGACTTATCTGACTTATCTCAATGAGTTTTTAATAAGGAATCAAAAGGTAGACCAATTTTCTCTAGTTACTCCAGAGAACGGGAGATAATTAAATGATGGTACAATCCCCACGAACTCCTAAGGATATTTTTTGGTTAACTTATGAGACTTTTTATTTCTAACTAATTTTCCTTGGGCCAATGTGCCATTCTGACCATCTCTCTACTCTCCATGGGTGGTTAAGATCTTTGCTTACTTATTTTGCTATCAAATATGGATAACTTTATTTTAAACTTCTGAATTACCTGTGGGGCTGAGAGCCTTGTCAGCTATTATCTAGGATTGTACTCTGTTTTACCCTTGAAAATTTTCATTCTGAGTTTACATATAAATTTTGAAGTTGAATTCTATATGCCTGGACAGTAACTCCCCTTTCATTTGTTTGAATGTGATATAAATTTTAAACACATGATCCTTACCCTTGTCTTTACATTTGCATGTATCTATTGGCATAACAGGAATTTTTAATTATGATGTTAATTTTAAATATGTACCTTTAACTTTGCATGTAATATAGGAGTCATGAGTCATATTCATCTTTGAAATGTATGTCTAGTCTGAGTTGAAATGTTCCATAAATAGTAAATAAAAGACTGGTGATGATATGTTAGTAAGAAAAAATAATGTCCAATACTGAATAATTTATGTATTAATTTGATTTGATTTTTTGTTATTTCTTAAAAGAAGACATTATTAAAATAATTTTACCTGCTTTTATTTGTTTTTAAGCGTGGTCATGAAAATTTAAAAACTATATATGTGGTTGTGTTAGTCAGCTTTTCATCACTGTGACCAAATACCTGACAAATCCAACTTAGAAGAGGAAAAGCTTATGTTGGGATGACAGTTTCAGAGATTTAGTCCATCATCAGCCAGCTCCATTGCTCTGGGATTGAGATGAAGCTGAATATCATGGAGGAAGAGCTTGGCAGAGAAAAGCTCCTCAGATCATGGCAGCCAGGAAGTCAGACAATATAGAGTACAGGCCACATCCCCCACAGACTGACTTTCTCCAATCATGCCCCAGCTTTCTGCAGTTACTGCCCATTAGTCCCTTCAAATTTAATCCATCAAAAGGTGAGTCTACAGCTCTCATAACCTAATCATTTCAGGAAAGAACATTTATGCATTGCCTAATATATGAGCTTTGCTGGATTTTAGAGTTCAAAACCCACCCAGTGGTTCATGTTTGTGTGTCCATTTTAATTCTACTGGACAGTACAGGTCTAGAAATTCTAAATTAGTCCTCTCAGCATATATTGTATTTCTCAAAAAAGGGAAGACTCGAAAATGTTATAAAATCAATTTTTTAAACTATAAAATTACACAAAACAGCTTTATTAATGCCATGGCTAAATTATTAGACAATGTAGAAAAGATCACAAATTGACATAATGCTTTCTTGATTCTTTCTTCTTAGGTGTCTACTCTGGATCATTATTAACCTCAGAGAAGAGGACAAAGAAGGAAACCCTACTATCAGCTCCATCATTTCTCATGGGTTTTGCTTAGTTTTCCTCTCCCGACAGTATCAAGATTTTAAAATCAGCTGCTTTAATGCATGGAATGGTAAGAATCAAATTTAAAAGTGTTTCAGAGTCTAACTCAGTAGTTAATGTAGTCTTCCAATTGTCTCCAACATAATGTATTATTTTGCTGGGATAATATATTCAATATGTCTGATGAATTATTAAGTTAAATGGAACCCCTGCATCTTGCATCTCAAGTGTTCTTTAGACATTAAGATAGTTAATCAAAGGCCACAAAAATTAAAAAAAAAATCCTATTATGTATTTATTTTTCTTTTCACAGATATCCAAATAATTCCAAATGTGGCACTTTGGAAGTACCCCGGTGCTGAATACAGTAAGTGATTCAGTACTTCTCTGGTCATGAATAATTCATAGGGACCTGACAAGTACCAAATTTGTTGAGCTCTGTGATTCCTACAGAGCCTTTTAAAACTTGATCTACAGACTTATTCCTATTACTCTATTTTTACTGTATCTTTGTGGGAGGACAATTACTATGATGGACATAAAATCTAAAACTAGTTAAATGATACTACAAAATGCTCCATAAAGTTTAAGTGCAACATAGAATGATTTCTCCATTTCTCTAACTGGGATGCCCAACCTTGGGACTCATGGAAACAGTAAACCTCTGTTTTAAAAAGGGATGTTTTAAAAGCATATGAATATTAAATTTGTAACCACAGATAGCACGTTATGATTTAAAAGGCTATTGACTTTCTCAAATCTCCTCCTTATATCTACTTCTTATACTACTTTTTAATCATCTTTGTTATTATTGTAAAATAAAGAATTCAAGTCTATTATAATGGATTATATTTCATATATATAATTTTGTATATAATATACTTCATGTTATCTATAATATATAATTCACATGTATAATTCATGTATGTACTATATATACAATTCATTTATAATTCATTTGATCTATGTAATTTATCTGTGTACCTATATAACCATATATGTAATTCATTAATTCAGTAAAAACATTTTTTTCTTACATAATGGATTATTGATATTAGATCTGGAAAAAGACCTTCAAAGTTCAAAACACTCCAGTTTTCTAGCCTTTAATCTACCTAATATATAAATAGAAAATATCACCTCCAAGTCAATGTCCTACTCCTAGAGCCATACAGGCCTAAAGTTCTCATCTATGTTTGTGTGCAATTATATGCCATTTATACCTACTGATACTAGCTTACATTGAAACCATGAAAAATTAATATAACCCATCTTCCATGTGAATTGAAATGCATTTTTTTAGTCATTCTGTTACCTCCCAGGTGACCTCACTCACACACATTTATATCTGCAACCAAGAATATTTCTCTGTGTGCTCTAGTCCACATATTTGATCTTTCAATATCCAACAATTTGTCATCTTAAGGATATCTCAAATTTTGCATATTTAAAATTAAATTTATGACCTCCATACCCAAATCTGATGAGCAAGGCACTCAGAAAGAAATCATTCTCAATATTGGCTTTTCCTTCCATCCTCAGGTTCCATTCATCAGCATGTTTTAACAGTGTTTTCTCCTAAATATTCCCTAACATCACTCATTTATCTCCAATAACACCTTCAACTCTCTATGCTCATTTCTACCATCTCTTATGAATTTGAAGTGTTACCGATTCATTTTTTTTTTATGAACATGAAACCCAACATCTGGTATCTGTTAGGCACATCAGAGCCCAAAATGTTGATGTAAATATACAAATGAGATTAAGCAACTTCCTGATTTCATTTGTATATATTTTCCCTATTATTTTTAAAAAGTTTAAAGGACTTAACAATGGCCTACCATTTACTACAAATCCTGGTCTCTGCTTCCTATTTTTTTGATTTATTAACTACTCAAAGTTCTGATATCAAGTGGGAATATTTTGTCCAATAATATCTTCCCTGACCTCACTAGTCTATCATTCTTTCCTACATTACATTTGCTCATAACATCTTGTCTCTTAATTTCATAGCATATAATGTTACCACTTCATATTAATTTTGAAAGAAGAAATAAAATAATAACTTAAAATTAACTTTAGAAATATTTAAGGAAAATGTTTATATTAAGAATTAATTGCAACTTCTACTATGCATTCACATTGAACACAACCCAGACAAGCAATAATTCTTATTTAGAATTCAAAGATGCTAAATACACACCCAATCTCACAAAAGTACATAGGCATAATAAACTACTTTAGCTCCAGGCAGCATAGAAAACAGACTAAAAAATACTATAATCAAGGCGAGCACTGTGGCACCCACCTATAATCCCAGCTACTTGGAAGGCTGAGCCAATAGAATTGCAAGTTCCTTAGCAACTTAATGTAACCCTAAGAAGCTTAGCAAGACCCTGTATCAAAATTTTAAAAAATAAATGAATAAAAAGGTCTGGGGATGTGGCTCAATGGTTAAGTGCCTCTGCGTTCAATTCCTGGTACCAAAAAAAAAAAAATGCTATAATCTATATGGAGGAAAGGGATAATCATTTTGAAGATGAGCATTCAGATACATTCATAGACAAAGGAAAGGGGAATATAATCCTGAGGAACATCAAAGATAAAATATATCATACAATATTTGCTGAATTAGAAACTCTATTGGGCCACCAGATCAGTTTCTGCTGGTAATGTGGCCAAGAAACAATGATTAAATTAACTTCAAGATGTCAAAATTTCCCCATAGTATTTTTATGACTACATGTTTCATCTGGATGGGAATTAAAATACAAGGAGAAAAATATTAATGTTTCTGAGCACTTTCTCAGATGGTCACATCTAAACCTATTGTAAAACAGCATTATGTGAAAAACCATCAAAAAAACATCTGTTATAATTATGTTAGAAGAGTGCACTTTCTATCAGCAAAACTTCTGAACCTACCCAACAGAATCTTAGAAGGAGATGGGCAGATGGCTCCTGAAGTCTAAACATTATAAATAATTTCTTCCTAACCTGTGGAGGTATAAGAAATTATACATACACAAAGAAAAGAACTGGCATTTGTCACATTTATTTTGATACAATAAAGAAATGCGGTAATTCTTAAAGACTCCTGATATAAGCTTATATACAATATGGATTTTAAAATAAAGCACATGCTTGTGTCAGAGATTGGGCCCCTGCATGGTACTGTTCTCAAAGGTCAAACAAAAACACCATACTTTCTGACCTTTGAGGTTAGGAACAATGCTCAGTTTATGTGTGAATGGAGTAAAACAGGTTTGTTTACTGATCTACCTCAATTATTGGGATGTACTTGACACTTTAGAAATTTTGCTTCTTACAAATCCAATGAATAACTCAGAATTTCTTCTTTTCTTTGTATACTAAGGTCTTAGCAAAAACTTTAAATACCTGTGATGGTCTAAGTGAGGTCATGCAGGTAGAATCCTTATCTGATAGGACAAGTAAGAGAAAGAGATTCCAGAAAACTTTCTTACTGTGCCTATATGGAGAAATGGCCTGAAAGCCAGAAAGAGAGGTCTTGCCACAATTCAATCTCCTCAGCAGGTAATCTTCAGTTTCAGGCCTCCACAGATATGGGAAAATTTATTTCTATTGTTTAAGCTATCTATTCAGTCATTTTTGTTATTGAAACCTAAGCTGACTGACACTGAATCTTCAGACAGTCTCAATTTCTTTATTTTTTTCCATAAAAATTTGGGCAAATCTATATAGCATTCAGTACTGTCTATGAAAATAATTAGGTAAACTACTTGAAAGGACAAAATTATTTGGATGCTGAAAAAAGGTTTTGCACAATCTCAGTTACATATTGAACCTGAGCTTGATGTATTAGAAAAAGGCACTAACAAATTTGAAATTGTAGAAAATGTGGCAATAGAAAGAAGTTCAACTTACACTGCTTATCTCATACTGTCTCCTAAATGATTAATGGTAAAGTCTTCAGTATCACCAATGACAATCTCACACTACATAGCTTAGACAAAGTCAGGTTTTGAAAATTATGTCCTTACCCAAAAGTACAAAGTGACTACTAACATATGAATTAGATATCTGAGTGCTGTTTACTTTTTTTTAAAATTGTAGTTGCTATATTTTCATAAAATCTTACGTCCTAGTCAGTATTCATATTGAGTATGAATACTGAAATAAAATCAAATGATAAAAAGTATGGGAAATGGAAAACATTTACATATGCACAATTAATAAAATAAGTCAAAATAAATAATATAGTTTTGAAAAAGTTTTAATTTGTTATAGATGAAAATTTAAGTGTGACAAGATTTTTGCCTATTCAGTTAGCATTTTTAAATTGCTTTTATATTCAATTATGAAGTAATATTTTATTAAGAAGAATACGTTGCTAGGCTTGGTGGTGCACACTTGTAATTGCAGCGGCATACAAAACCAGCTTCAGCAAAAAGCAAGGTGTAAGCAATTCAGTGAGACCCTGTCTCTAAATAAAATACAAACGAGGGTTGGGGATGTGGCTCAGTGACCAAGTGCCTCTGAATTCAATCCCTGGTACAAAAAAAAATGAAGAATACCTCACTATAGAAACCCAAATTCATAAAAATTCTAAATATACATAATTGTCCAAAATATTATTGTATGTTTAGACAGACATACCTAATTTTTAAATATTAAAATATACATACACTTAGATTTTACTTGAAAATAAAAAAATGAAACATGTCAAAAATCTATAGACATTTTAAATAAATAATACTAAAATCAAGGATGGAAATATCATATATTTATTTTGATGAGCTTGTAGAGTAATAGTCTATGATATGGAAAATTTGATATCCATGAGAAATACTTAAGCAAAATGATATGAAGACATTTTACTTAAATATTATATATACACACAAAGGTTATATATTAATAACAAATGTAAAATATTTTCTCTAACAAAATTATGTGTTTTCTATATTATTTTCTATGTTCTGCTTTCAAGTTTTCCAAATTTTTAAACATTTTTAATCTCATTAATAGGTTCATTTATTACAATCTTTAAACAAGGGCCAATGATATTATTGAAATATAAACTTGAAGTCATTTCCTAATATCATCAAATTTGTTTTCAGAGAGAAGACAACTTCAAATGTCTAACTATGTTAAGCATTTGGACAATGCAGACACATTAATTTCCTGAAACTTTTTCCAAGTCATACTTTATTTCATAAATACATGAAAGACCTTTAACATATAACCAGAAGCATAAAACAAACAGATTTTTTTTCAATATTCACTCAGATGGGCAAACCTAAGTTTCTAGGATCTGTTGTAAAGGGTATATTTCTTGGCTGACCACCTCCTGAAAGTGGGTATAGAATGTCTGATGTTTTCTAATTTTCTTGAATTTAAAAATTTGTCCTCAAT
This sequence comes from Callospermophilus lateralis, assembly GCF_048772815.1. NCBI lineage: Eukaryota > Metazoa > Chordata > Mammalia > Rodentia > Sciuridae > Callospermophilus > Callospermophilus lateralis. The sequence goes on from NW_027512699.1 coordinate 572,027, forward strand.
GAATGAGCAGATCTTCAAGCAATACCTCTTATGGAGGGAATAACTATTATGGGTCTGCTCAATCTAAAAGCTTATCAACAAATTACTTCCACTTAAAAAAAATGAAAGCAAATGCACACATATATAATACAACCTGCGGTTCTTTAGAAATCACTTTCTTAAATTAGACTTAACCATTTTTAATGAATTATATATTATTTTTAAATTCAAATTATAGAGTCCCAAACTGATCATAGAACATAGATTAAAATAAACCATTCCTTTCTCTTTTATTCATATATTTTATTATCTACAGTTTTTTTGGCAACAAATGATCAAAATAATAATTTTTTCCATTAAATATTGTCAGGGTGCCCAATACAACACTTGTACAAGCAAGTAGAGACGCATTCAATTCCCCTTTAAGAATACTAGATGATCTCAAGCATTTCTACATAGTTGAGGCTCCTCAGATCTGATTCCTTTGCTTTTAATTTTAACCAGAGTCAATGTAACCCTGTCTTCCTTTACATTTGTTGTGAAATCTTCTGCCACTTTCCTTTTCCCTTTCTTGTTGAAGTTGTCAGATTCTATATTTTCCCTTCAGAATTTCACTCAGGCTTAATGAAAATTAACCTCACAGTCAAAATAAAATGAAGCTAATGGAAGAAAAGCAGGAGGTAATAACTTTATAAGAAAATTGATACCATACCTAGGAAAATCAGTGTCAAAAGCTGTGATGATGTTATAGCTTGATGATACAACATAATTAACACAGCCAATGTAAAGTTATCCTGAGCCCAAGTAAGTGTGTCTGAGAGAAATGCAGGTGTGGGGTGTTAAACCACCCAGGATTCTGCTCAGACCCCTGAAGGTCAGATGTTGTCATCACATTTCAGGATCTGATACCAAAATAGCAGCATCTTTGATGATAAAAGATATGGCTGAGGCATGAATGGAAAGCCAATTGCCTTCTTTATAATGCAGAAAGCTCCCACTGAAAGACATTTCCATTCTAAAAGAAATATACTTCACATATTCTACAGATCAAGAAATATGTGAATCTCTCATATCTGGTCTATGAGGATATTTTGTTTGATGTTCCAGACTATTTTCCTTTCTCACTCCTCTTCTCCTTTTTGTTCCCTGCTCTCTTCTCCTTGACCCCAGACCTCAACCAACAGTTTTAATTTTGTTTTGTGCCAATACACATAAACCAATGCACCCAATTAAAGACCTGTGCACAGAAATTTTATTACAGGCTCAGTAGAAAATAAAACTCCGGATGCAACATGCACAATAAAGCTCACATTTTCAAGGTGGCAGCCTTTCTGACTATCGACCTTTTGTTCACTCTACAACTTTTATAAACATAAAGCTCAGGAAACCCAAAATACCCACAGGACAACCTCAAGCCACAATAAATATCTTGTGTCTAAAACATAGCTTTTCTTAAACCATTAAAAGAAAATACAAACCTACTTACAAAATATATTCTAAAATAAAAACACCTGTATCTTTCTCTTTTATTTACCATGCACTCAGAAATAATTACTTTGTGGAATAGAGTAGTTTGTGATTATTTAGCATGGTTATAATATCATAAAAGTCTTTAATAGTTTGCATTTAATATGATCTTCTTAGTTCTTAAAAGTGATATCTTCAATGACAATAGCTATTTAGTATCATGACAGACAAGTCTGCATCCTTCCTGAGTTTTCATTTCCTTAGTCAAGGGGATACTTTTAAGGGTTTAACTATTCCAGGCTCATTTATAAACTTCCCAAGTTATTGTAGATCTATCACATAGTGCACAATATATGGTTGTGTTCTCTCATTTGTGAAAACATTCCTATTCTCGGTACATGTGATTCCCATGGAAGGGGTTCCATTCTGCATGTCCAAATGTGGCAAGTAACTCAAGCCTGACCACTAAAACCTTATGGAAGTCTAGCTCCAGGGATCAGCTGTGGTTTGTGCACATGACCCCAGGAGAACCAATGAGACATTCTGTAATTTTTGCTGAGATTTCTCATGCATTGATGGTTTCTTGTGCCTGTAGTGTGTAGACTGGTGGTAGCTGCCATGAAAGTTCATGAAAAGTTTGTCTGAGAATGGAGCTAATGTGAATGAGAAACAAGATTTGTAGAGATTAATTGGATGGAGGGCTGTTGATTGACTTAGTAACAAGCAGTTACTAATTAGTTCATCCATGTCATTGGAAGATTCAGTACCTGAAAACATGATTAATTTTTTAAATCATATTTGTTGAATTTTCTATACTTTGCAAACAAAATATACTTGATGGATAAAGCAATGATCAGCCTCACTTCATATTATCTACATAAATTAAAACTGCATAAAAAGGCATTTAATAATATACAGGTCTACATCATTCTGCATATTTTAAAGAATATGTGCTTTCATCCCCTTGACAGGATCTGATTTTCCACAAGGAAAATTACATGTTCTAATTAGCTCTGTTCTCCTGTATATATATATTCTCCAAATCTTTAAGTGTAAGTATAATTTGTAATAACCAAAACATGGCTTAGCAAAACACAATTCTGTTTGAGACACCTCTAACGTGACTTTCTCACTTGAGCTGTAATAGTAACAGAAAAGGGAGAAGGTTCACCTTGTTCAGATTTTGTTTTTTGCTTAAATTTTGAATGACTTTTTTAGAAGTGAATTTTATAACAACACAATTCCTTCAAAATAATAGGAGTAGATGAAAAGACATTTCCATTCCTCAGGCATGGAGATCCTTACATAAGTCTCTCTAAGCATTGTTTCTGGCATGATTTATCAGGGCCCAAACCTCTTTTATATCACCTGCTTTATGCTATTCGATTATTCTGGATGTCATAATTGTCATCTCTGCTAGTGTGTGATGAGGTGTCACTTCTACACATATGGTCTACACTATTTACCACATAAATACCTATCTGTAACTATAACTTACAAAGCTCACAATTTAAGTAGAGCCTCTTCATCAGTGTTTTTATTTTAATGTTTCTAATGCTTCCTAATAAATACCTATTATATCACCAGGATTTATTTTTTTATTTTTATTTTTTTCTATAAATCTCTTACTCTAAGTTCTCTGACTGCATAAGATATTTTTCTTACTTTCACTTCAGTTGCTTGAGGAATGTGATTTATATCAATTGAAAGAAAACTTTCCCCCCAGATACGTTTTAATTTTATTTTAAGTAAAACAAAAACAAGAAAAACTAGATATTACATAATTTTCTATTAATTAAACTTTTCCTGGCTGAAAGTTACAAGGATTTTATTTTCTTATTCTTCTCTTTTCTTTTTTTTAATTTAAATGCCATGACAACTGTATTCACTGGAAGTCTTGCATTTAATATGAAGTCAATTATTATATGTTGCCTGATAAAAGAGAATAGACTCCATTCATATTTTCTCTCTGTTTTTCTATGAAAAATGTGGCATTCAATGTAAGTCCTATTATAGGAAGTGTGCTGAGTTTAAATCTATTAGCTGAAATAAGTGTTGATAGTCTGATGATCAGGAACTCAGTAAATTACTAAATTCAACTGAATGCATGTGTTAACACCTAATTAAGAAGGTCATCAACTCAACAAGAATTATGCTACCATCTTCAGTGCATTATTAACAGCCTCTCAGGGAACTGCTCTCCAGTCTACAGGTTCAGTTCTGAATCCATCCTTTGAGAATAGCACCTAATCCAAGATTAATTTATTCAAACTTCAGCTTTGTGTAAAACCTATTGATTCAAACAGGCTTAGTGGAACTACTGGAACTTAGAATATACACAATGCCAAAGTGGGACAGAATTTTAATACAAGAATTTTTATTTGGCCATGTGAACATAATCTTTATGTTTTGATTTGTCAGATTAATGAAACTATTTTCTCAGTTTGCCACAAATTTTATTATAAACCTTTTATACCTTTTATATGTAGCACAATATATTAGGTAATAAGCATTTTAAGTTATGATGATTTCTTATTTTGAGGAATTTCCAGAATTACTTATGAATATTTAGAATTCCACAAGAGCATGCTATGAAATGTAACAACTTTATTTGGTTGAGTCCCTCTTTGCTATAATGGGCAGAATGAAAATTGTGATGAAGATAAAAGAAATGTTTCACAGAGGTAGAATCTGAACTTTTAAGATTGGGAAATGGGGGCTAGGGTTTTGGCTCAATGGTGGATCACTTGCCTCATATTTATGAGGCACTGGGTTCGATCCTCAGCATCCCATAATAAAAAAATAAATAAAATAAAGGTATTGTGTCCATTGACAACTAAATACATATATATAAATATATATATATATATATATATATATATATATAAAGAGAGAGTGAGAGAGAGAGAGGGAGAGAGAGAATTTTTTTTTAACCTTTATTTTTTAGTTTTTGGCAGACACAACATCATTGTTTGTATGTGGTGCTGAGGATCAAACCCGGGCCGCACACATGCCAGGCGAGTGTGCTACCGCTTGAGCCACATCCCCAGCCCATTATATATATATATATATATATATATATATATATATATATATATATATATATATATATATTAAAAAAGATTGGTAAATGGCACTTTGTAAGGGATTAGAATGAAAGTCAATGAAAAACTTGAAAAGGAAGATTTCACTGCCCTGGCACAAAGCAACAAGGAGATTAACCTTATAAACCAAGGCATGTGCTGATGACCTTGGACAGCACAGCAGTGCACTGGATGATATAGGAAATTATAATCCAGACCGATATTTTCAAAGTTAACTTTGTAGGGAGTAGAGTCATAGGAACCAAATACTACTTTTGTGGAAATTTCTTCAGACACTCTCAAGTGTGGTCTGATTATCTGTTGTTACTACCATCACTCCTCTTCTGTGATCTTAAAGTCAAGACAAAATGTGTTATTATGTGTCAAGGATTTGTAGAAAAAAAATAATACAAAAATGTTTGAACCTTAGGTAAGGACTGGAGCTAAACAGGAACAAAATGCAAGGCAGCAAAAAAAGAGCAGGTTGAGAGGGAGAAACTCCTAGATGCAGGACTCTGATGAAAACAAGGTGAGGCACTCTGCTTCTTCCCCTGCTTTGCTTCTTGCATGTGAACACACACATATGGTTTTGTCATCTGTTACTTTTATTTCACAGGTCTTAATAGAGAAGCTAACCTATAATTACAAAAGAATGAATAGCATAGATCTTCAGATAGCAGGACACTGAAAACACATTTACACTAAACAGGAGGTGATTAGTTGTTTGCATGTGTCAGAAAAGCTGCAAATCCCATACCGAAAGTATCAATCCCTTCATCCAGGGTTGTTTTCCATCACTGAGTAAAAAACACAGTGAATTCATTTTACTACTTTTCATATTTTACAATTGTTCCAGGAGCATCATAAGGGGACTTTCCATAATGTCACCACATGGGGATTAGTGGAGACACAAAACAGTGGCCAGATGTAACTGAATGAACTGAAGTTTCCAGGAAGCATTTAGTTTCAAACAGTACACTCTTAATATAAATGGTACGGTCTTTGGCATCAATACTCTATTAAAGAAACTTTGTTTTGAGTCTATTATGTGCCAAACATTGAGGCAGACACAAAGACCTCAAAAATTAGACAGATTTGCTCTCATCTCATGGATTAGTGAGAAAAATAAATAGTGAACAATAACAAACATAACAAGTACCAATGAGATGCTATGATTAGTAAAACATCTGAGAAACATGGAAGGAAAAATTACTATTTTAAAAGATGAAAAAACAAAGTGGATAACTGAGTTAGATATTGAACAAGAAAATTTGCTTTACTGTTTGTTTTGCTTATTCTTTATTTATTTGATTTTCTGACTGGTAAAAAACATGTGACAGGCAATAAGTGGAAAGGTATGGCAAAGTGAAACCATCCCAGTACATTCTAAGAGGCTGTAGTTTACTCAAAACAGTAAGACTGGGCTGGGGCTAAAGTTCAGTGGTGGAGCACTTGTCTGTCAGGTGTGAGGCACTCAATTCAATCCTTAGCACCACATAACAGGAAAAGGGAAGGGAAGAGAAGGGAGGAGAAAGGGGACATAGGGGCAGGAAAGATGGTGGAATGTGATGGTCATCATTACCCTGAGTACATGTATGAAGGCTATAACTCTACTTTGTGTACAACCAGAGATATGAAAAATTGTGCTCTATATGTGTAATATGAATTGTAATGCATTCTGTTGTCATATATAACAAATTAAAATTAAAAAAAATAAGATAAAGGCATGCTGTCCATCTATGACTACAAAACAAACAACAACAACAACAACAACAACAAAACCAACAACAATTATATGGCTTATCCTCTTAAAATCATCATCATCAGCCCCCAGAGTTGTCAAAAGACCACATGTGTCTTGCCTTTTAGGCCCTACTTTATATATTATAATCTCAGTGAGCTCTTCCCTGGAAATAAGACCCCACACCTTCTCTAATCCTATTCTATCACCTTATTTCACTTTTACCACAGTTTTCTTTTACTGTAAAACTTAGGACTGCCTGATGGATTTTGCCATTATTTTATATATCTAAAATAAACAAATGTACTTATTGTAAGTATATATCTTTTTCTACCAATATAATTTTCCTAAGACAAGAATCCATATCATGGTACTCAGTGAAATATTCTGAGGACCAACCAAGACTTTTATTTTATATTTATATAAAAGCAACAGATAAGCATACAAAGTTTCATTCATCATTCCAGTCTCACTTAGGACAATGACTACATTTAAATTAAACAAACAAATAATCCTAAAATCAATGCCAAAAGACTAAAGAACAAAAGGAATACAGGGCTTCAAAATCAGTCTCATTCAGTAAAGGTTGATTTCCTATAAAAAAAAACATGTCTATGTTCTTTACTCAAACAACATAATACTGATGCATTTAGTTTTAGAACTCATCAGAGAGATAAGAAAACTTGAAGTAAGAGTTAACATTAAAAGCAAGACAGATTTGATGCTGAAAAATTAACATCTAAATCCTCCTTTAAAGATTCTAGAAAATTAGGTATTCACTAATTTCTTAATGGACCATTTCCCCAAGGAGAGAAAGAGCTTTCAGCCTTTTTTCTACCCACTAATAGTAACACAAATCACATATTATCCATATTAGGCTACCAGAAAACTAGCTGTCTTATTAGTATCTACTTTTATAAATATATAACTGTGCTTCAAGACAGATTCTGCATAAAAATTTCTCCCCCAATGTGTTATGGCTGTAAAAAGTGTGAAAAATTTTGACATTGTTTTCATCAAGAGGTAGAATCTATGTTCCCCCTCCTGTTGAATTTCAGCAGACTTGTAATTTGCTTCTAAAATAAAATGACATCAAAGTAACATAGTAAAATTTCTCAGGTTTCCTTATAAAATCAATGCAGCTTCTATCTTGATTACCACTAACGTGTGGATCCCTCAATTACTATTGAAGGATGTAACCATTCCAAGGAAGACATACTGAAGGAAGATATACATAAAATACCATTCACAAGTCCAAGTTAATGTTCAAGCTGACTGCAGAATATACTGCAAGATTTGTAAATGATGTACCTCTGGGTTTTGTTTTTGTTTTTATTTGTGTTTAGTACCTAGGATTGAGCTTAGGGAAACTCAACCACTGAGCCACATCCATAGGGCTTTTTTGTATTTTATTCAGAGACAGGGTCTCACTGAGTTGCTTAGTGTTTCACTAAGTTGCTGAGGGTGGCTTTGAACTCACAATCCTCCTGCTTCAGGCTCCAAACTGCTGGGATTACAGGTGTGCACTACAGTGCCCAGGAAGAAACCTCTTGATACTAGTAATTCACCCTCAAATTTTGAGTCCTCTCCACTGAGGCCCCAATTTTCAATAAACAGAGCAAATCTCTTTCTGCTGTGACCTTTCCAAATTGTTAACCAGCCGAACTAGCAATTATAACAAAATAATTTTAAGCCACACAATAATTATTATGCAGTAATGATAATTATGCAAAAATTACAAAGATGTTATATCAGCATGAACAAATGATTTATATGAGCATGGATTAAAAAATACATAAACCTTCAAGATATGCCTCCAATACAAAAGCCATTAAGCACATAACCAAAGATGTGTTGTGAAAAAGTATGCTATCATTTGAATGAAGATTATCATTGGAAATTCTAAACAATATTTGCTATAGTGGTGTTCCAGTATCCTTTCAAACCAAGTCTTCTTAGGAACTAATCACTTATGAAATTAAAACCAGATTTGCCTTTTCTTTTTGGACTATACTGGGGACTATGAACTGGTATCCCCATCACACATTTAAAGTTTTACTTCTCTGTATTTCTGACCACTGGTGCTGGGAATGTAGCTCAGTGGTAGAATACTGGCTTAGCAAGTATGTGGCCCTGGGTTCAACACTCAGAATTAAAAAAAAAAAAAGCAGGAAAGTGCTGTTCAAAACAAACAAACAGAAACGATAGCAAAAGATAACTTGGTTTTCAGTAGAACCCTTAAAGAATGCTTCTGGGGATAATTCCTGTGGTTGGTTGATGAACATAGTTCAAGCTCTCTAAGTAAAGGTTTTGGCATCAGAACCAAAATATCACTGGGATTTCTGGTTATCTTAATTTCAGTCATAAAAAATAAAACTTGTTTTTGCTGGAGTGGTCTCTGAAGAAAGATGAGTTTCAGCGTAGGTTCTACCATGGTAGTGAAGAATGAAAAATTACCCATTCAACCTAGTGTAGTTATTCTCAATATTTCAAGTCTCCCAAGAAATGCTTTTTTCCTAACAGAATGCAAATATTACTACATTTCAATGATAATTCTGTCTTAGAGATCATTCCCAAAATAGTAATGGGTAAAAGCCATAACCAATATTATTTTGTCTGAAACTCTATTAGAATTTTCTCATATAAATTTTAAAATATGTCACCTTCCATGAGCATTTAATTAATTTAAATAACTAGGTTGTAAATTCTTGGAAATAGGCTAAAGAGAACTTTGGCAACTCTATAGATCAGTGCCAACCAAGCGAAATGCAATATGAACCCAAAACAAAACTCGCATGTAGAATTTCTAGTAGCCACGTTTTTTCTTTTCCAGTGCTGGGAATGAAACCAGCATGTTAGGCAGGCCTCTGCCTCTAAGTTATGCCCCACCCTGTGTATTAGTCACATTTAAAAAACAATGAAAAGAAGGCTGGGGATGTGGTTCAAGTGGTAGTGCATCTCCTAGCATGCGTGAGGCACTGGGTTCGATTCTCAGCACCACGTAAAAATAAAAGATATTGAGTCCACCTAAAATTAAAAAATAAATATTTTAAAAAAATAATGAAAAGAAATGGGAAGATGTATTTAATAATATTTAATGAAGCCTAATATATCCAAATATTTTCATTTCAACTTATAATCAATAAAAATGAATATTTTACTTTCATTTTTCTAAGCCTTTGAAATACAGTCTCTATTTTATACTTATAGCTCCATGTGAACAAGTTGTAAGTGCCCAAAAGCCATAGGTGACCAGTGTCATCAATGCTAGAAATGAACAATACAGATAGAGCTATAAAATATGACCTACTCATGTGAAGGAAATCCCAGATTTGTGCATTTTTATCTGCTTCATTTTCCTTCCTGATGGCAAATCACATTTTTTTAAGTCAAAAAATAAATAAATGTTTAATTTTTTTACCTTTGATGAAAAGTAAAAGTAATATTTATTATTTGAAAAAAAACATTTTTCTCCATATGCTTGAATAATAAATGCCTATATACTACTTAAAATTAATGCAGATTTATTCCAAGTTTACCACAGCCAGACAAAAGACAAAGATTAACAAACTAACCATCCTCTTTAAATAGGAGAGACTAGAAAAACTTTTTGTGGTCCCAACTCAGCATATGAATTACTGTATCATGATGTTCTGCTAAATTTTAATCATATTTCATGTAACTCTTAAAGGTGTACAAAGGCTGAGGTTGTAACTCTGTGGTAGAGCATTTGCTTAGCATGTGTGAGGCACTGGGTTTGATCCCCAGCCCTACATAAAAGTAAATAAATAAAAGAAAGATACCTTGTCCATCTACAACTAAAAGATAATTTAAAAAAAATCAAAAATGTGCTATTTGCTTAGAAACAGTTTCGTCTCTGGCCCTGTATTACCAGCGCTGGGAGAACATCTTCTAAAAACTGATGTGATTCATTGACTGAATGTTGTTCATTTATTTCTCAGTAAATATGAGTTCACTGAATTAATTAATATCTTCATTGCATTTTAATGACACAGTTACTCCTCCATACAATTTGCACTAAGAAAATCAACTGAAATACTGTTTAGAAAGTTTCTCCTAAGACTCACTGTCTTCTCAGATTTTGCCAGGAGAGCATGGTCACTTTCATGGTGCTTTTTATGGTAGAATGCCCATCCCTTGAATTGCAAGAAACTCAGATGGAGAACTTTACCTTGATGAGGCTCAGAGTATGAAACTATTGTTATCCCTCTCCCTAAAATACCATCTCTATAGTCTGGCTAATACAATGTTATTCATCCAACATAAAAACATGTTTCTTTCTTGCTGTTCAAAAAGCCTCTCAAATTTAATTAAAGTCAATAAAGAGATTAAAAGCTTAATGAGAACAAGAATCCTCTGAGTGTGTTCATGCTGCTATCAGCCTGTGATGTTGTAAAAGATAGGATTATGATTTTGTTGCCTGGACGAGCAAGAGAGGAGCAAGGATAAAGAGGAGAACTGTGAAAAGCCTCCTGGTGAGGGAAACCTCCAAGTGAAAACTGTTGCCTTAATCAACTCAACAGAGAAATTAAGCACAAAAAGTATGACTTGGGAGCATAGCCGCCTATTGTTTAAAGCAAAGGGTCGGGGACATCATTTGAGAGGGACTTACTGAGATTCCTATTCAACACAAAACTTAGCAGGATTCTCTGGGATAGTGTCTGTTATCTCCTCCCAAGGAATCTCGAAACAATGAAAATTGCATTGAGTCAGATCATTAGAAATACTTATTTTTATTTCACTTAAAATACTTCTTTTTTTAAGCATAAGACCCATTTGCATGGGATACTGAAAATCTAAGAGGTCAAGAGAGAGAGATGCATGAGTGCAAAAGTCAATCATCACTGCCTTCCACAGCTTCTTTAGAAGGAATAAAGAGGATCCTCAGACACCCACAGGTCTCACCACTCTTCTTTCTGTGAGACCACCATACCTCCAATCCTTTGCTCTTATTTATTTCAGCTCAACAGTAGATGCTGCTGAACTCATCTCTCATCTCCCACACTGGTTCACCACTGGGCTACACATCTCTTTACTATGCCTCTTCCAGCCCCCAAAAGTTGCTGGGACTTTTCCATTGGCCTCCAGATCATGGCATCTTTGAATTCTCCTCTAATGTTCCCTATGTCATCTTTCTCAAAGGAAGTCTTGGTCTTCTCAGAGGACAAAGTGTTCTCTGTAGAACATAAATCATTTTCTTTTCTGTGTCACCAGCCCTGGAGGTTGGGTCATTTTCCTTCTTACACTTCATCTCCAGTTCCACACTCACAACTCTTTCTCCTCCCTCAAGCGCTCTAGTGGTGACATCACCACACACCAGCCCTTTTTGCACTCAGTTACTGCCCACCCGCTCCAGGTTACTACTACTCCCACTCGTTTTTTTATTAAAGATTTTACTTTCCATTTCTCTGTCCCTCTCTCCAAGACCACTTCAGTCATAAATCTTGTTGATATTGATTTGTAAGAGATGATTCTCTCAACATCCCCACCTCCCAGTACTTAGATATCAACACTCCAAGGATGCAGCCCTCCACCCCATCTCAGCCATGCACCTAACAGAACTCTCTCCAAGTCATGATGCCTGCCAGCTCACTTCTCCTCCTCCTGCTTCTCTCCTTGTGCCCCAGCTCCCTCAGGACTCACTGTCAACAATCCTATCTATACATCTAATTCCACCAACTCTATTATTCATTTTATTACCTTCACTTTATGCTTCCCAATTTAAATTCCATGGTTAATTCTTCTATTCTCCCAACACACTCCCTCAAATCTCATTTGTCTCTTGATACATTATATTTTATTTGACAAAGACACAAATCTAATGAAATTAAATTTTCCATCAACACTGCATTTGTACCCATTTAGGTGAAATGGCAAGAAGAAAAATAAAACAGAGATAGACTTTGACTGCTCCTATGTTCAACTCTTGAACCGAAAACTCAGGTGATTCCTCAATACTCCCATGTTTATGTTAAGCTTTCTATGCTCAATCGTGTATGCCTTTGCTCTCTCAACTTCCAATATCTCCTCCCTCAGTTTCATAGTCAGTTGACAACCTCATTTCTCATTTACTTAATAAAATAAAACATACTAGAAAGTAGTTTTTAAAACTCCCAAATGTCTACCAACCTCTGCACCCAATAACTCTGCTCTGCATCCCAATGATGGAAAGTCCTGTGGGAGCTACATCCCATGGCTTCCCACCAACTCAGGGCATCACTCTCTACCTTCATATTTACACATTTCACCAGGTCATTTTCATTCCTACTTCATTTCTGCTACTATCTCTTTCCTCTACACAAAACACACTTTAATATCCTATATTCACTGTTTTACACTTTCTTCTCATTTTCTATTAAGCCCACTTTTGTCAACTTTCATTCTCACCAGTGACCAGTACTGTGACTTCAAAGGATTTAACCCAAGGGCAACAGGTGACAAAGTTGACCACACTTTTTTTTTTTTGATGAACTTTCTTCATTCATTGCTTGGATTACTTTCCCACCTCTCTGACCAACAAAGATGGGTTGTAGTCCTTTTCAATCTTGGAAGTCCTACCTTTGGAAAACATCAGTGTAATCATTATGCTTTACTTAATTAAATTAATAAGATTTTAGTTAAATTAATAAGATCCTAAAGCCTCAGATACCTGACTGTGTTGCTTATCTCAGATAAGCCCCTATAAACATCTCATTGGCTCACTCCTAAACTGTTTGCTCAAACTGAAATCCTTAGTCATCTTAACTGTATCAAAAATTTTCCCCCTCTTTGTATGCGGATCTAATTGGCACTTGTAGTTTTTTTTATTCTTCTACCTGCTCATGTCAGTCATTCTCCAGTTTACATCATTTTCATTCCTGCCACGTTTTTTCCTCATTGTTCATTTAGTCAATAATATCAAGGTGGTGGGGTGCTATCTGACCAGTGCTACCTGGCAGGACTCTGACTCCAGAAAGGGAGAATCCACGCCATTAACCTTCGAGATGACAAAGCTAAATGATTACACTGATGTTTTCTAAAGGCAGGACTTCCAAGATTGAAAAGGACTACAACCCATCTTTCAGAAACCTTCTCTGGTTCCTTTACACCTTGGGTTTACACCTTGCTCTCCCCTCTGTCACATTCCACTTCTGTGTTAGCATTGCTGGCTCTAGCTTGGCATTTACATCTATGCTGTTATGCATGGTCCCTGTACAGGAAGGTTCTATGACCATTCTATTCATCACAGCCTTCATCATGCTCCCATTACTTTTTAAGTCTAGCACCGTGTTTCATTTTCTTCATAGCAATGCATTTGAAAATTTCACATTCATTTATTTACATTTACATGGTTACTTCCCCCAAGCAGAATCTGATCTCATTTAACAAGGACTTTGTTTTCTTTCATTCTGGGCAACCTAAAACAGAGACTTCCCAAAGAAAATGATCACTAACTATTTTGAATGCATGATTACACCATTATTTTTTTAATGTATGGGTGAGAAAAAAGCAATATATATGGGAATATATGAATTTTGTCTGCATTTCAGAATTCAGCAAAGGAATATTTAATTTTTCTCTACTACAGGGATATGTGTATACTGCGGTGTGTTACAATTTATCTTAGGGGAACATAAATAAGCTGTACAATTTTAGTGACTAACAACTATTCAACAAGTAGTCTTTATTTTAATCTCTTAGTCTTCAACTTCAATAGTATGAATTTTCTAAGACAAAACAGTAACACATATAGCTTGTGCCATGCATACATACACATAGTCATTCACACACATACCACATACATGCACACACACACACACACATGCAAACACATATATGTACGAATGGACCCATAGTGGTCCCTCAGAACCTGAAGGACATTTGTTATAGAACCCTGTATAGACACCAAAATCTACAGATGTCAAGACCCTCATATGAAATGGTGGAGAATTTGCATTTACATGTCACCTACACACCTCCTCCAGTATCCTTTACATAATCTATAGATTTCTTATAATACCTAATATAATTTTAGTTCTATGAATATAGTTGTTCAATTATTTAGGGGACAATGACCATCAAAATATCTGTACTGTTCAGTACAGTTGCACACACCAATAGACCTAACTACATTTTCAGTTGGTTGAATCCAGATGTAGAACACATGGATTCAGAGGCCAACTCTATGCATGCACAGCCTATAAATACATATAAACACATGTGTGTGTGAGTGTGAGTGTGTGTGTGTGTGTGTGTGTGTGTGTGTGTGTGTGTGTGTTATAGTATGATTTGGGATTACTTAGAAGACTCTCACACTGTCCTTTCTATATGCATATTTGACAGAATGTTGTTTGTTTTCTTCAAGTTAAGATGAGAAAAGCCATGATACCATCCCAGAAAGCATACCCCATGAGAGTAATATAGATTATTCATGAATGCTATGAAACATTCTGGCACTCTGGCCTGTTATGCTATAGCAATTAGGAGAGGCTCCTTATTTCTTAAAGAAAATATTGTTACCCCAATCCTTTGTGAATTGATCTATGAATAAAATCCTGGCATTCAATTCAATATTTATGAGTAACAAAATAATTCAATGGTTGATGCTTAGCATAAATAAATTCAAAGAAAGAGAATATGATGAAACTGCAAATTTCTCAAATTAAAAAAAAAAAGTATTGGTTTTAGAGCTGTGCCAGCCATAATAACACTAATAAGGACGCTTAGATAAATCAACAGAAAGCAACTCTAAAATATTAGTTTAATTTACTCATGCATCATTCTTCTTCTGCTAAGTTTATCTGATCTTGTGCTGTGCAGACTCAAATTTAAATAATAATTTTAAAACTCATTGTTCTTTTACATTTACAAAAATATAGCAGGGATTACCAAAAAAAAAAGAAGGAAAGAAAACTTATGATCACACAAAAATCTTTATATAAATGTTAGTAGCAGTTAAAGTCTGATGGCAAACTAAATGTCCCTTAGTTAGTAAACTGTGGTATGTCCATATTGTAGAGGTCTAATTTGGTGACAAAGAGGAATGAGTGATTCATACATAAAGTGATTTGTATTCAGGGAATCATGGTGAATGATAAAAGCCAATCCTGTCAGGGCATACGATATTGTTCCATTTCTATAGCATTCTTGAAATGACATGATTTTAAAAATCTAGTACAGATAAGATGCCAGTATGAGTTGAGGTTTTTCAGCTAGAGAGGTGAGCAAAGATTGACAGAAAGGATTCCTGTGGTAATGGAATTTTTCTTTACAGTAAGCGCATCAATGTCAATTCCTGTCTGTGATTTTTGTATTAGAATTTTTCAAAATGTTGCTTTGGAAGAAATTTGAATGGGCACAGGCTCTTCTCCTGCATCAACTCTTACAACTGCATATGAATCTATAGTTATCTCAAAATAAGAAATGTAATGAAAAAGTAATGTGATTAGTTCATAATCATAGCTAATATCGCCAATTAAAATATGAAAATTTAGAAATTAATCAACTTTTAGAATTAAAATGTATGCTCTTTTTAAACTTTTCACTGTCCAACCAATGTTTCTGACATTTACAAGACAAATATTCATTCACAAGTGTTGGTAAGTAGCTACATAATTAAGACTATTTCATATTTAGTTTCTAACATTGTATTTTTTTGTTAGAGAAGTGTCAAATACATGTAAGTAAGTTGGAATGAAAAAAATTCAGTCATCCTGCCTCATATTCAGCAGGCCCAAGTGTAGAGTGGTTTTATGAAAATGGAAATTTTGTGTTTAAACATTGCTTCTGACCTTTGCATAGGTTTCCTGTTCATTTTGTCTTCACATCATTCTAACGTTCTGAAGTGCAAAGTACTTGCTCTAAAGAAGAAAAAGCTTTGCATTTGAAATTGTTAAACAAGAGTTCAAGTTCCAGCACCTTCTTAATAATTACATAATACATAGCAAGCCATTTTCCTACTTTGAACAGATTTCCTTAGCCATGAGGAAACATACCTACCTCTGTAAGTACCTTTTAAGTTTATTAGGAAAACACATAGAAATACTGCAAATAAAACAACTGAGCTCAGTTGATAAGTGGTAATTTTATCAATCATTAATACAGCCATTCAACAAATATTTATGGGCTAGCCATATATCAAAAGCCAAACATTTTAGCTCCCCTCTAAGTTACCTCATAGTGGGAAAGATTGGTAATAAAAGTATAAAAGAGGTAAATAAATTAATTAATATCTGGTATGTATTTTTTTAACAAGTTAATGGGAAAAAAGGAATTATATTAGCTAGCGAGGTCAAGGGAATCTCTGGTTTCAGTTCTCTTCCTCTAGTCTTTTAAATTCTATTTCATTTGCCCATTCATTAAAGGTCAGTATCATTACTCATTCTTAAACAAGTAGCATTTCAATCTATTACCAGACATTCATATCTCACTGACAATAAATAACAGATAATTAATGGCTCCTTTTCAGTGTCTGTTTGATTTGCAGAATAAATATAAAATGATGCATGTTTTCTCAGCTATTTATATACTGAAAATTCTATTTGAAAACATAAATGCCATGGGATAAATATGCTAGGATCATTTTTATACATGTTTCTTTTATTTGACATCCTTACCAGAAGTTCTTCAGTAGATTAAGATCCCCAAAGATGATTTTCCTGGTGGGAAAAAAACACAAAAAGCAGAGAAAATGAGCATTGGATCAGATAATATTTAGGAGGTTTCATTTTTCAAAATTAGATTCCTTTGTTTTTCTTAAGCTAAAATATGTGTATTCAGTATTTAATAGAATGCCTTAACATCTATTGCAACACTATTACAATAGGCTTATTACAAAGTTAAGGGAAAAAAAAAGAATAGCATGTGAGGTGAAAATCCTCAGAGATTTTTCACTTCTCTAACACAAATTATTTAACTTTATTGGTCTCAGTTTTTTTTATAAAACCATGGAATCTGCCTAAATAGAGCTAAATCATTTCTGTAATTCTAATTCTATTTAAGGCAAATTTTACCAGTAAATTTAACCAGTAATTTTAACAAGTTTCTAAAAAAAATGTAAACATGTTAATTTTGTGATGCCAACTAAATACACACACAAAGTATCATGTTGTGTTTCATGTAACTTGCATTTAAATTCGAATATGAAGCTATCAAGCAATTTTCAACTATTTAATTTCAATAAATAGAAGAATATATTTTCCTTATGCTTATTATTCTGAGTAATGAAAACCTGAGATGAAACAGCAGAATGGAAACTTTAATTTGTCCTAGAGTGATTTAAATACCTTTAAAAGAATCTTTTGCTCATAGAAAATATTTCTCCAAAATTACTCTTTTTCTATCCTTACCATGTTTTTTTTTCCACTAGCACAGTTTAATTTAAATTTGGATTACAAACTTAGAATTGTGCAAAAGCCATAGATTTCCAAAATCAGAAATCTGCTGCGAATGACTTTCAATAAGAGAAGGAAAACAAATGAATTACAGCCAGCATTAGACTCTGGAATTGAAATCACAAGCACTCTGAGAAATATTTATGCTATGTGGCTCAATGTCCTGCTGCTCAGGTCCATTAACATTGCAGACCCTGCTGAATTATGAAAATGCTCCTAAGATCTAACATTTTCACAAAAAGATGCTGAAACCAAATCCTCCAAATACTCCCTTGATAAATAAAAGGTTATATAAGACTCAATATTTATATTGTAGTCTTAAGAAAACTTTCAGACATGCAGATATATTTCACCTGTTAAACGTAGTGAAATATCTGGTATTAAAATGAAGGAGCAGAGCAATTGAAAACTCCATTACATAGATCTGATTTTAAATTCCATCACCAACAGAAAACGACTCGGTTATTCCCAAAATAATAAAGTCCAGAGTTTTTGTGTGTGGCTCAAGAATGCAGAACTGGGGCAGCTGAAAGTTATAGGAAGGTTGATTCCTGCTGTAGTCTGGCTGGACACAAATCACGAGCCACTCAAGAAGGACAAACTTCATTTCTGAACTCCACCAGCACACTGCATACACTCTCCCCAGCAATTCTCCAGGACGCCACATGGCTCCTCCCGGAACCACCAACTGAAAAATCCCTCCTCCAGCACTTCCCCAACCAATGGGAACTCTTTAGGAATCCCCTTGAGAGCTCAACCAGAACTCAAGGGGAACTCCAGGAGAACCCAAAAGTCATCATCTTAATGGCTCGCTGGCATCACCTCTCAACCACTACTTCTGGCAAAAATGCCATGCGTCATCCTGACTTGGCTGTGGCCCTCAACAGATTCCATTTTAATACAGAAGAAACACTACATCATGAGATAGTGCACAGTAACTAAAGATATTTAAAGAGACACTAGATGGCCTCTCTGAGACCATTCTGAAAAAGGATTATGGGACTACAGGGTCTCTCTGCTTCCTTCTAATACCCTAAGTTGTATAAATTTGTTTCAGTAAAGCTCTTAGTGCCCCTGTAAGAAAATCTGAAATGCAAACAAGTTTGTGCTACCCTTTAAATACCAAGTTTGGGATACTCTTGTCTGCCCTCTTTCCCAAGAGCTTCTGAGTACCCTGTAGTTCCTGGCTTACTTATTTCCCTCTCTAAAATTTTCCTGCCTTCTTCCTTACCCCAAGGCTGGGTTAGGTTGGGTCTCTGTAACATAGGCCTTCACCCATGGAGCCAGAGTTCAGGCCATATTATAACTATTGCCCTTGCCTACAAGCTCCCAAAGGCAGTAATTATTAATTTTACTTTTTCAAAGTTACAATTTTGAAATAACAATTTTCAAATGTAAAGTCAAAAATATGAAAGGATGGATAACTTTACTTTTTTTTAATGACACACAAAAACCTACAAGTTTGACATATTAAGTGTATCACGTAATGTACAATAACAAAATTCTTTGCATGTTTAAATTAGCTTAAATTTATTTATATCTTCAAATGTTTATAATTTCTTTATAAAAGCTTTCAAAATCATTTCTTTAAGCTTTGTGAAATGTAGAGTATGAAACTTTTATCTGTAGTCACTATGATATGCCCCAGATCTTCTTACTCATACTATATCTGTAACTTTCTAATCAATGATTGATCATTCCCCATCCCTCCCCTCCCATACCTACTTGTCTCTGGCCTCTGTCAATCACCATTCCTCACTTAATTTCTTTGAGATCAATTTGGTTAGATTCCACATATGAATGAGATGTTCTGAACTTGCCATTTTGTTCCTGTCTTATTTAATGTATGATCTCCATTTCCAACCATTTTGTCACCAAGGACAATATTTCAATCTTTTTAAAATCTAATGAGTATTCCACTGTGTGTATTACATTTTTTTAATCTATTCAACAATTGGTGGACAATTTATTTCCATTTACTGGCTACTTTGCATAGTGCCATGCTAAGCAGAGCAGCACAGCTTCATCAGCCACATTTTATTTTCTGTGGGACTATACCTCACAGTGGGATTACTGGGTCACATGGTAGCTCTACTTCTAATTTTCTGAGAAACCAAAATATTGTTTGTTCTCCATAATGCATGCACTAACTTATATTACCATCAATAGCATTCTTCCTTACCAGAGTATTTGATCTTTAGCCTTTTTGATACTAGCCATTCTTTTTGAGGTGAAATGATATCTCTTCATGATTTGAGTTCACATTTCCCTGATGACTAATCATGTTGAGAATTTTTTCACATATCTATCCTTGGTCATTTCTTTTGAAAACTATCTAATTAAAACTAATGTCCTTTTTAAATGGGGTTATGTGGGCATTTTTTTTCCCTATTGAGTTTTTGGATTTTTCTATATATTCTGAGATCAAATGATTATCAAATGCATGTGTTAGAATCTTTCCTCACACTTTTTTTGGTGGTCTTTGCATTTTATTGTTTTCTTCAATTTGCAGAAGCTCTCTAAGTTTTTACATTTTATACCCCATTTGTCTATTTTTGACTTGTTTACTGTGTTTCCAAAAACAAACTACAAAAACAATACCCTATGTTTTTTACTTTAGTTTCAGTTTTAAATCTTATATTTAAGTTTTAATCTCTTTTGAGTACTTTGGGAAGGGGAGAGATGGAGCTGAGTTTTATTCTTCTGTGTGTGCACATTCAGTTTTCCCAACATCATTTATGGAAAAGACTCCTCTATCTCCAGTGTGTTATCAGCACTTTTGTCATAAATCAGGTGTCTGTGAAAATGTGGGTTTACCTCTAGGCCCTCTATTCTGTTCCAATGGTCTGTGTGTCTGTATTTCTGCCAAGCCTTTGCTGTATTGACTACTATAGCTTTGTAGTATGTTTCCAAGTCAGGCAGCATATGCCTCATGCTTTATTATTTTTATTCAAAATGGCTCTGTATATTTGGGTGATTTTGTGTTTCCATATGAATTTTGAATTTTTTTTCTAGTTCTGGGAAGAATACCATTGGTATTTTGATAGTTATTGCATAGGATCTGTAAATTGCTTTGGGTAGTGTGGACATTTAAAAAATACTGATTCTTCAAATTCATGAACAAAGATCTCTTTCCAACTTTTTATGTGTTTTTTTTTTCAATTACTTCCCTCAATGTTTTATTGTTTTCTTTGCAGAGATCTTTTTCCTCTTTGGTGAAGTTTATTCCCAGGTGTACTAGGGTGCTTTTTGTAGTTACAATAAATAGGATTGTTTTTAATTTCTTTTTTTAGATAATTGATTTTTGCAAGTTGATTTTGAATGCTGCAACTTTGCAGCCACCAATTACAGAATACAGATAAGATACTGCGGTGGGTGGAGGGGGTTGTTGAATGTAATGTAGAAAACACTTTGATTCAAAGGTTAAGCAAATTTTATTTATGAAGAACATCACAGAGCTATGAAAGTATTTTATAATCTGTGTGCTACTATTATTAAGAGGCTAAGAGGATGTCCAATTTCTTAACACTTTTTGACCTTATATTCATTTTTTTTGAAGCATCATAGAAGACTTGAGTTTCTTGCTAATTTCTTTATAAAACACTTGATTATTTTATTTAGCTGTTCCCTGGATAGTTCCTGGCAAAGAATAAGCATTCAAGAAAAATTAATTACATTAGTTATTAAAGTTTAAACTAAGTGGTCGTCAATTTTTTTAAACAAATGTTGCTATATCCCACACCAAATTTTTATTTTGATTACAAAAATTTAAATCATCTTTTTTTATTTTTATTACTAGAATACTTTTAGTGATATATTTGGTCATTTAAATTCTGTGAGAATAATTTAAGGGTGGATAAATCATAGAAACATGATATATTATGTTCTGTTATACAACATAAGCTTTTTAAAAATTAATTTAATTTATAGCTGAATGCTTCGAATTACTGTGTAATGATTGAAGCTCTTCCTTTCCACACAGCCATAAAGAGCTTACATCTTATTCTACCCAATACTTCACAGACATTAGCTTTGGATTTATCCTCTCTGGGCTAAACCTCTTAGTTTCCTTGTTCTTGTTGCTGTGTGGTTTCCAGATTTCCAGGTTGACAGCAATCTTGTTTCAGTTTCTTTATTGTGGTGTTCCCTCCGTGAGCACATTGAAATCCAGGTAACAAATAATCTTAATATTTTAGAGAAATGCTAGACCTCCATCCTGTGATCTTTGTTCTACTCATGTTGCTCCTGTTGCCCAGAATGCTGTTCTCCTTCCTCCTATTCAAACGTGAGATGAAGCTCAACCCCACTGCATGTGCTTCAACTTTCAATGTCTCTTCTTGCTCTCTGACAAATCATTTTAAGGTTTTTGGTCTATAATGACAACTCAACCTCCCAATTTTCTGTATCACTAACTGATGTTCATGTATATTGTTTTCTTCATTTAATCAAGAGTCATGAGGGCCACTATTTTGCTATTTTGTTACGCACCATTCTTACTGAACTTTCATGCTTTTTCCTTTATTGAGGGGCAAACTGGAGGAGAGAGGTGACAAGTTGAAACCCTGAAAATGGTCCCACTAGATGGTGTTTCCTTGATTGATGGCTGGTCCTTCTAAGGGAAGACACTAGTAGGAGACACTCTGTGTGTGATTCTCAAATCTGCAGAAATGCAGTGACTGGGAAAGGGTGGACTCCAGCATCTTTAGGTTTTCCAGGTCCCAGTGGGAGTAGTGGCAGCCTGAACAACAACAGCAACAGCTGAGCTAAGGAGATGCTCCAGATCGAGGCAAGGACAGCTTCTTGATTTAGAGCAATACAAAAATTTCCTTTTCTTACCCCTTTATCACCTTAGTCAACATGACTCTCTAATAATAACCTCTCATTGAGGCTATCCGTGGTTATCCAAACAAACAAAAAGCATCAGGGAAATGCAAATTATAACATGATACAGTATCTGGATAATCTCTTCAAAGGCTAAAAAAAGGCAGAAAAAAAACCCACTAAAATTCTCAAACAGCAGGTGGGAGTATAAAATTGGTATAATCTTTTTCGGTAGCTATATGACTATTCTATTGAAGGTGAACTCCATACATTCCTTTAACTCCATACTTTCCTTTGTTTCCTAGTACTTTAGCATACCTCCTTTTTCAGCCAACTTCCACTACTCTAATGGAGAGATGCCTTTTTATATTTGTGAGATGCCTTTTCATAACTCCTTTTTTTTTAATACCAAGCTTCTACATATGAAAGAAAAAAGATGACTCTCCTCTCTCTGAATCTATCTAATTTCACTTACATGAAATTCTTCAGTTCCATCCATAATTTCACTTTGGGGGGATGAGTAAGACTCATAAACCACATTTCTTTGTCCATTTCTCTGTTGACGGACACTTCTTTGTCCATTTCTCTGTTGACGGACACCTAAGCTGGTTATATTACCTGGCTGTTGTGAATAACACTGCTATAAACATTGGCATGCATGTATCAGTAGGGTATGCTGATTTTAGTTATTTACATATACTAAGAAAAATGATACAGGACCATGTAATGCTATGATGAGATTGTAATAAATCACTGAGTCCATCTTAAAACAGGAGACAGAAACTTTATTCACCAGCTGGTGGTCCAGATCCACTAGCTCAAGGGCCAAGGGGTAGGCTGCAAGTCTACACCATTCAAGTCTCTCCCAGGGTTTTAGTACACTTTTTGTAATTCAAAACCACATTAATCATAAGTAGCTATTGCTATGATTCAAAACAAATGTAAGCTGAAAAGGGAATGGGCCAAAATGTCCCTAGTTGAGTACAAGTTAAAGAATGGTTGCTAGCGTCTAGACATTCAAACTCTGACAGGGTACATTGTCCAAGAAAAATGGGTATCAAAGAGAAAACAATTTTACATTGTAAGGCATTGCCATTTTGTGTTGCCAAATATACTATGCTAAGCAATTATTGATGGGCACAAAGGCGGGGCTTTCCCCATGGAAGATGCATTTCTTATATGACTTGGGGTCTCAGGGAAAATGGAGTTTGTTTTTTTATTGCCCATATATCCTGGCCCATAACAATTTCAGTTCTAGTTTTTTTGAGGAATATCCCTACCAGTAGTTATTGTTATTTGTAGTAATTTTCTTTTTTTTTTTTTTTTTGGAACTGAACACACATGTGCTTCACCACTGAGCCACATCCCTAGTACTTGTTATATTTTATTTTAATACAGGGACTCACTAAGTTGCTGAGGATAGGCTTGAACTTCTGATCCTCCCGCCTCAGCCTCCAAAATCACTGGGATTACAGGTGTGCACTACTGCAGAGAGCCTGTAATTTGCATTCTTGACAACTGCTATTCTAATTAGAGTGAACTTTAAGTGTAGTTTTGATTTTCATTCCTGTGATTACTAAGAATATTGAACATTTTTTTCAACCAATTTGTTGGACACTTGTATTTCTCCTTTTAAAAAATTTCTGTTCAGATCATTTGTCCATTTATTGACTGAGCTAGTTAGTTGTTGTGGTGGTGTTTTTGAGTTATTTATATATTCTGGATCTTAATTCTCTGTTAAAAGAGTAGCTGGAAAAGACTTTTCTCCCATTTTGCAAACTTTCTCTTCACTCTCTGAATAGTTTTCTTTGCTATGCAGGAGCTTCTTAATTTGATCTACCCAATTTGTGGAGGAATAAAAGACTCAAAATAACCAAAGCAATACTAAGCAATAAGAGCAATGCTGGAGGTGCACAATGCCCTCAAATTATACTTCCCTGATATAGCAAAAATATGGTATTGGCATAAAAACAGACATGAAGACCAGTGGAACAGAATAAAAGACACAAAAATCCATCCAGACATGGTCATCTGATCCTTGACAAAGGTGCCATTAATATAAGCTAGAGAAAAGACAGCCTTTTATACAAATGGGGCTGAGAAAACTGGATATCCATGTATATAGAGGATGAAACTAGATCCCTGTCTCTCACTGTGTACATAAATCAACTAAACTCAAATCTAATTAAAGACCTAGGAATTTTACCAGAAATATTTACTGCTAGAAGAAAACAGGGTGAACACTCCAAAATATTGGTGCAAGCACCAACCTTCTCAATAAGACTGCTGAATTTAATAAATTAAAATTAAGAGTCTTGTGAAATTTAAAAGTATTTCTACTGTCTTTGCTCAAGAAATTCATAGTTTTTTTTATTTTTTTCATCTTTCATACGTTTGATTCAAGTGAGTTGTGCACTTCCATTTTTACCCCAAATACAAATTGCAGATTCACATCAGTTACACATTCACAATGTTTACATAATGCCATATTAGTGACTGTTGTATTCTGCTGCCTTTCCTATCCCCTACTATTCCCCCTCCCCTCCCCTCCCCTCCCCTCCCATCTTCCCTCTCTACCTCATCTGTTGTTCAGTTCTCTCCCTTCCCCCCCGTTCCCCCTCACAACCTCATATATGTGATAAGAAATTCATATAGTTTTGATATAAAGTGTAGTTTATCTCAAATTTCAATGAAATTTAATGTTATAGAGGAGAATTCTGGTGCTAAAGTTCTTTTGTACTTTTATGTAATTCTGTATTCTCTCCAGAAATTATGGACCCTTTTTGTACTTCTTCCCCATAGTTAAAAAAAATTATGGGAGCCTGGCTGGTTCTTATATTCTCTGCTCCCTGGTTCGTATTGTGAGCAGTTTTGTCCTACCATATACACTCATTGTGATGTAGCACCTTACCACAGTTCCAAAAGTAATAAAGTCAATCAATCATGAAGGTCAATCAATCATGAAGTGTAACGCAAAAGCTACGAGTTAAACTAAACATTTTACTACTGTAAGTTAATTACTTCTGGTATTTTTTTGTAGTAATCAAAAGCTAACACATTCCCTGTCCCCTACCCTACTGTGACAACCAAGACTGTCTCTAGACACCGCTACCTATACTATGTGAGGCAGTATCATCCCCTATGAGAACTACTGAACTACATTATTTTAGTTATCTTTCTAAAATATTAATTAACTCCTTAAAGTATGCTATTCTGCTGTTCAATAGGATAAATCTGTTATTTTACTTCATTGTATTTTATTCACTTTTATTTCTGCATTGCTTGGGATTGAACCAGGGCCTTACACATGCTAGTCCAGTGCTGTACTACTGATTTACACCTAAAGACCTATCCTGATATTTAAATAATTAATGTTAATGAATCTCTTCATCTCTTGGATATGCATGTTATCCAGACATTTATGATAATTCTTATTTATAATAAATATAAGAATCAGCTAGTCCCCCATAATCATATATATTTTTTTACAATGAGGAAGAAGGACCTAAAAGGTCCATAATTTCTGGAGAGAATATAGACTTACATAAAAATGCAAAAGAACTTTAGTATCAGAATTCTCTATGATAACATTAAATTCCATTGAAATTTGAGATTAAGTACTTATTTATAAAAGTATTCATATTTGAGATTAAGCACTTATTTATAAAATTAAATCATGTCATTCCCTTTGGCTTCTATCACACATAACTATTTTTTTCCTCAATGAACATATTTCTTTAGTCTTTTGTGTTTAGAATGTGTTGATTACTTTGCAAATCAATGTCTTTTTTACTCCATTTCTACTTGAAAAACTATAATTAATCTATTAAAAAATAAAATACCACCTCTGTGAAGTTTTCTTTTTGCAGATACATATGCTTATTAAATAGCATACATAAGTTGGAAATATTTTCTCCATCATTAATTCACCAAAAATCATTTTTGTTAATTTGAGCCTAAAGAAACTTTTGTATTTTAAGGAATACTACATAATGACCTGATATCATGCTATCAGTTGCTAACCAGAAAAGCAGAATCCATTATACTGTAAGGCAAAATCATTTCCACCTAACTTTAGCACAATGTACTTGCTTAGAGAGACACTCATTGGATGCATGTCTGCCCCTCATAAAGCCTTCAGGCACAGTTTTTCAATTTGGCACTTTCACTCCCAGAAGAGCTAAGTTTCATCTGCACACTTGAAGATTTCACTGGTTTCTGTCTCCTGCAAGTCATTTAATAAGCCCATTAGTAACACCAATCCCGAGTGGACTCAGGTAACTAAAGTTCTGTAAAAAGTAGGAAACACTTTATCTAAAAATAAAAGTGAGGTCACTAGTTTGTATATTTGTTGTGAGTAGTCACCGCATTCTTTGGGTAAGCGCTCTCCAACTGATTTTTCTAGGCGTATGAAAATGTTCTATATTTGTACCATTCAGTATGGTAACCACATGTGGTGGAGCACTTAAGAGATGGCTAAAGTGATTGATTAAATACATTTTCTATTTCATTTAATTTTAATTCAAACAGTGACATCCAACTAAAGAGCACAGACTTCAGCCATCTCTAAGGACTGTTTTCCAGGATTTTCATAAAAAAGTTACTAGAGATTTTTCATGAACTATCCTTCATACTTCTACTAAAAATTCAAAAAGAAAAAAAAAATTTTCCTTTTCTTTTGTGGTACTATGGATTGAACCAATGGGTACTCTAATATCTTCAACCTATCTTTTATTTTGAGACAGGGACTCACTAATTTTCTAAGGCTGAACTCAAACTTGCAATTCTCATGCACAGACTCCAAAGTCTCTTGAATTACAGGCATTTGCCACCATGACCAACCCAAAGAGAAAAGTTTTAAACTATGTCATTCTACCTCTTATTTTGTATTTTCACACATATTTGGAAATATGAAAAATAAGAAAATAAAATTTAAGAAGATAAATTATTCAATTCCAAACTAACTCAAGAAAGAATTACATTTTTAGTTACTTGAGAGAAGTTGAGAAAATAAGCAAAAAAAAAAAAAAAGTTTGACCAAACTCAACTAAGAGTTGAGCACAGAACCAAAAGCAAAAAATAGTTAGGATCACACAGAATTAAAAAAATATATATATATTTTGTACAGCAATAGAAAGATCAGTAGTATAATGGTCACTTTCAGAAGAGCAGAATATACATCTGACAAGGGGTTAAGATCCAAAGTGCATAAGGATCTGAAATAATTCAATAGCAAAACAGCAAACAGTCTGATTTGAAATGAGCTCTAAACAACATAGTGGCTCATGTGGTAGAAACAATGTCTGCATTTGAAAACAAATCTTTTGAAACAGCCTAATCAGACAAAAATAAATTAAAATTTAAGTGTAAAAAAAGAAAATAAGAAAAAAATAAAAGAAAACAAAGAAGACATACAAGTTCTTTCTGATTCTACTGAAATGATTACATATCAATATTTTTGGAATATATGAAGGTGATGAGAATAAAATA